>NC_088213.1:5538-183929 GCF_036934945.1 Oncorhynchus masou masou | reverse complement strand
CAAAAATGAATGGGAAAACATTGGCATAGGGCAAACCATGTACACGATGTCCAATACCACCCAATTCGGCGTTGATTCATGCAAAATGTTTTTCAAATGCCATATGGCAATTGCCAGTTGTAACACTTCAAAATCCAACAGGTGGCGTGTGCGCTCCACGTGGTTTTTCATATTGGAAATGGACCCCAAGTGAACATCCAAAAGCCAAATTTTGAAAAAATGAATTTTTTGTCAAAAATGTATCACCCCTTAAAAAAGTGCTTTCTGGACCGTTTTTCGAAATTCTTTCGCTTTATTTGTCAATTACACATGTGTAAGAACTGTATGAATATACTTTTGTCCAATTTTATTATCATAATTTTTTTTAAATTACTTGCGCATAAGGCACATGTTTTCTCCATTTGGAATATGATTTCATAGGAAGTCAAAAGTCAAAAATAGCTACATTTTATAAAAAACTTCACACACCCTTAAAAAGTGCTTTCTGGACCATTTTTCGAAATTCTTTCAAATTTTATGTCAATTACACACATATAAGAACTGTATCAACATACTTTAGTCATTTTATTATCATAATTTTATTTTATTTTTTACTTGTGCATAAGGCATATGTTTTGTGGGGGCCAAATGTCATAAGAAATTTGACATGCTCAAAAATCCTGCAGAAATGCAAAATTGACTGGCCTGATGAACTCAGGATGGCCGGGCAGTGATTGTTGTTCCTTTCCATCACTCGTGGTGTTGATTTCATCATGTTCAATGGCCTGGCAGTGATAGTTGTGTTGATTTCATTATGTCCATTTGTTTATGTTTTCTCACTTTGCAAAGTCACTGTGCATTTGCAATATGGTTCAATGGGCATTCACCATCACGAATTTGTCATGCTATAAAAATCGTGCAGGAATGCAAAATTGACTGGCCCGATGAACTCGGGATGGCTGGGCAGTGATTCTGGTACCTCTCCGTCGCTCGTTAGGGTTGATTTCAGAATGTCACTTTTGGTGATGGTACCTCACTGTTTAAACATATTGCAAATGGACAAGAGTCACCAGCAAGTCACCGTCCATCAGTCAATTTGATATCATTCTGACACCAAACTGATACAAACTGACACCAAACCCACTTTTCCCAACTCGTTTAGTAGCCAACTATCACATACTTCAGAGCTGGCCCAAAATTCACAACGCCTTCAGTTCAAACCATAAAAAAAACATAAAACACGTAGTTACGTTCTAGCTGTGGGTCCATTTCTTGTGTTATGTGTAGGCCTAGCTGAGGCGACCCCGAATCCCAAGTTTCGGCTCGATAGGTCATTTGGTGTCCGAGCAAAACCCTAATTGGTGCTGAAAATCCACTTTTTTCCATGACTTGCTACGGGGTCCTTGAATGAGCTATCGGACAGAAACGTTGGGTTCTGTCTCTATGGGCCGAGACGGTCACAATGCACCTAGTCCTGTGACTCTGAAACATTTCTAAATGTCGACATTTTCGTGATGCAAAAATGAATTGAAGTCATTGCAAATGTACGAGGCTGTTTCTCAGTCCGAGAACCTTCACGAGCGACGTAACTCACCACGCACTATCGACCTGAGGTCTAGAACAGGATTCTAAATTTTCGGAACTCTAGGTCTGACGGTTCTTTAAAAGTTCCAACAAGGTTAACTAATGCAGGGAGTGTATGTCTCTACGCACCCCAATGGGTCCCTCCTTCCAAGCTGTGTGTGTGTGTGATTTAGTTTTCCTTTGAAATTTTATGGGAAAAATGACTGATTTAGGGCCCTCGGAGTGTGGTGTCAGGAAAATAACCTCACACTCAACGTCAGCAAAACTAAGGAGATGATTGTGGAATACAGGAAACAGCAGAGGGAACACCCCCCTATCCACATCGATGGAACAGTAGTGGAGAGGTTAGTAAGTTGTAAGTTCCTCGGCGTACACATCACAGACAAACTGAATTGGTCCAACCACACAGACAGCAATGTGAAGAAGGCGCAGCAGCGCCTCTTCAACCTCAGGAGGCTGAAGAAATTCGGCTTGTCACCAAAAGCACTCACAAACTTCTACAGATGCACAATCGAGAGCATCCTGTTGGGCTGTATCACCGCCTGGTACGGCAACTGCTCCGCCCACAGCCATAAGGCTCTCCAGAGGGTAGTGAGGTCTGCACAACGCATCACCGGGGCAAACTACCTGCCCTCCAGGACACCTACACCACTCGATGTCGCAGGAAGGCCATAAAGACCATCAAGGACAACAACCACCCGAGCCACTGTCTGTTCACCCCGCTATCATCCAGAAGGCAAGGTCAGTACAGGTGCATCAAAGCTGGGACTGAGAGACTGAAAAACAGCTTCTATCTCAAGGCCATCAGACTGTTAAACAGCCACCACTAACATTGAGTGGCTGCTGCCAACACACTGACTCAACTCCAGTCACTTTAATAATGGGAATTGATGGGAAATTATGTAAAATATATCACTAGCCACTTTAAACAATGCTACCTAATATAATGTTTCCATACCCTACATTATTCATCTCATATGTATACGTATATACCGTACTCTATATCATCTACTGCATCTTTATGTAATACATGTATCACTAGCCACTTTAACTATGACACTTTGTTTACATACTCATCTCATATGTATATACTGTACTCAATACCATCTACTGTATCTTGCCTATGCTGCTCTCTACCATCACTCATTCATATATCTTTATGTACATATTCTTTATCTCCTTACACTTGTGTCTATAAGGTAGTAGTTTTGGAATTGTTAGCTAGATTACTTGTTGGTTATTACTGCATTGTCGGAACTAGAAGCACAAGCATTTCGCTACACTCGCATTAACATCTGCTAACCATGTGTATGTGACAAATAAAAATTGGATTTGATTTAAATACTGGGATGTGACGGGAGAGGAGTGCTCTGACATGCGCTCTTGAGCTTAACCGTTATATAGTTCCTCATGTGGTCCCGGTGACCCTCGTATAGAAATCTAGATATTGTGGGCTTTAACTGGTGTATCCTCCTTCGGAACCTTTCGGTGTCGGCTGCGACCCAATTTGACAAGCCTGCCTCCCTTGTTGTTAATTGTTGTTTTCGTCTTGGTTTTGTTCTTTTTCTACTTCACATTCTTCTCAACTCGGTCCTCGCTACGTATCCAGTCACATCGGTGGTGTCGTGGTCTGATATAAAGTGCCTGATCAGTGATGTGCACGACACTGTGACAGTGCACAAGAGTAGTCAGCTTCATAGGATGGGTGATTGTAGTGGGAAGTTACCTAGATAACACATATCTATCTCTGAAGCACACATAGTTCTCTCACAACCCCTGTTTTGACTGTGTGTCTCTTTGATTACATTGTTCATCACAACCATGTTGGATCAGACTCCGGAAGCCATTAATTCTGCTCCTCATATTCCACTGATAGTCTTGATATGATTATTTTCTCATTTCTGTGGTACCCAGTTGTCATTATGAAAGTAATAACGCGCATCTCTGTCATTCGCTAGATGCCTGGTGGGCTGCTGCATTTACCCTTTCTTCAAGAATGAGTGTCTGGACACAGTCTACCACTGCCCTATCTGCAACGCTTCGCTGGTTGTAATAAAGAAGTGAAGTGTAGCAGCCATATGGTCCGGACAACTGTACGATTTCATATGAACCTAAACCTGTGTATATGTACCTATTCATAATCATTTCTGTTGAACGTCTGTCAATAAAGAGAGACCAGACTCCAAGAAATTGGGTCCTTGTCATTTATTCACATAGATACCACAGGTTGATCCACGACACACGTCTATATCGCTGTGCCAAGTGAGAAAACACAAAGGGGATCGCCCAATCACACAGGAGCCTATTCTGCTATTTGGACGATTGTTCCCTTGTTGTGGCCAGTGTATTATTCAGTTCAAATAACTAATAAAAAAAAAGACAAAGAAAACGTGTTAAATAACTCATTCGAAGGAGACGTAGGGACTGCTGTGGACATTGTTTTCATTTCTTCTGAAGCACCGGGTCAGGTCAGCTGATTTTGTGTATTGCTGATGCAGCTCCTGACAACTGGGCTGTAACCACAACACACAACACACTCAGAGGTCCTTGAAAATATTAATTATAGCCATAAGAATCATAAAACACGGGACGAGATGTTCAAAACTGTCCATTGTGCCAATAGATGGAATGCACTCGCATGAGATTTGCCGTGATGTTGACAGAGTGGCATGGGAGGTTTATTTCTTAGACTGGGTTAAGATGTCAATTTTGGGACACATCCTCAGTAGTGTGCCTTCGAATCAGTGGGTGTTTCGGCCTTTAATCACTAAACACCCTCATCAAAGGTGGCCAGCTAAAGGGTGATCAAGTCTTAGCTTGTGTCCCATGCCCAATTAAGATGTCCCACGTGACTATGCAAGGCAGGGGCGTCCTCTTTCCTGAGCCAGCCCTACAGCTGACCGCATACCTCATATGCCCTCCTCAAGTTGGAGGGATCTGAATTGGGTTCTCAGGTGGGGGGTCATGAAGTTATAGCCCAGCAAGGGTCCTTCCGTTTGATCCAGATCCACTGGCTGCCTCTTTCAGCTACTTGAGAAACTGCTCTGACGGTCTGCCGCAGAGCCTGTCCATGGATTCCAAGTTCTTTCAGCAACCTGATGGTGGAAGAAGCCACGAATCCTCTGCATCCCACTTCAACTGGCCAGACTTTTGCATTCCAGCCACGCTGAGTTGCGTCTGCTGCCAACTCTGTGTAACGCAGTTTCTTACGCTCGTAGGCCTCTTCAACAGAGTTTTCCCACGGGACTGTGAGCTCTATGATGTACACAGCCTTTCGTGAAGGGGACCAGAAGCAATCTCAGGTGGAAAAATTAGTTGCTGGCCAATATCGACAAGCATCTTCCAGTCCCGGGCCATGGCTAGGTGTCCAGTTTCTGGCTTCGTAGGAGGATACTTGGGCCTTTTCTGTCCCTCCCGGGAGGAATGTTGTTGTTTTGATGGGATTGCTTCTTTTTGGAGGTAATGAATTGGTTGCACATCTCTTGGTCTCAAGTGCTGCAGCCAGGCTCTTGAGGACCTGATTGTGCCTCCAGGTGTAGCGGCCTTGTGAGAGGCTGGTCTTGCAACCTGTCATTATATGCCTGAGAGTCGCTGGAGCTGAAGTGTAGCAGCCATATGGTCCGGACAACTGTACGATTTCATATGAATCTAAACCTGTGTATATGTTCCTATTCATAATATTTTCTGTTGAACGTCTGTCAATAAAGAGAGACCAGACTCCAAGAAATTGGGTCCTTGTCATTTATTCACATAGATACCACAGGTTGATCCACGACACACGTCTATATCGCTGTGCCAAGTGAGAAAACACAAAGGGGATCGCCCAATCACACAGGATACTATTCTGCTATTTGGACGATTGTTCCCTTGTTGTGGCCAGTGTATTATTCAGTTCAAATAAATAATAAAAAAAGAAAAAGAAAACGTGTTAAATAACTCATTCGAAGGAGACGTAGGGTCTATCCTGGAGGGACTGCTGTGGACATTGTTTTCATTTCTTCTGAAGCACCGGGTCAGGTCAGCTGATTTTTTTGGTTACAGCTCCTGACAACTGGGCTGTAACCACAACACACGACACACTCAGAGGTCCTTGAAAATATTAATTATAGCCATAACACTATACCAACTTCTCCAGAGACCTGCAGGCTGTCAGCCTGTAGGGCATGCGGTTTGGGTGCGTTCCAGCTCTAGGCTCCCTTTGTTTCTCAAATCAGGTGGAGGCGGAGACGTTAGAGAGGGTTGAGTTCCTTACATGAAGCTGGATTGTGAATTGTAAGGGTTGATGCTTCTGCTCATGTATTCTCGGCTGAGGGTATGGTCACTGTTTCCGGGATGTCTCTGGACATCAACCGGGATTATTTCATGCTTCCCCTTTCGGACGGTCGACGTCAGCACCATGGTCACCATGTACATGATGTAGATTATGTTGAACACGGCGATAGCACACCATGTAATGCAGCCCCTGAGCATCGCTGATCAGAGGTCAGTAAAGCAACTCCATGCAGCCCACGATCACAGCCATGAACAGTTCAGTGTTCATCATGATGAGGTACGCCAGCACGGTCCTGGTGCTCTTGGTGGACTCCGGACCCCTGTTTGAGCCCTCAGAGTCATCTATTTTCCATTTGCTCTTGGAGGCGAATAGCTGAGCACTATACTCACGACCATGGCCTGGCACCCAAGCGTGATGTGGGTGTAAGCGTACTTGTAGTCGGGTCTGCCCTCGGAAGGAGGTGACGGCTTGGAGTCTGCGTCCAGCTTGCCCGTGGTTCTCGTACCTTGCTTGTTGTTGATGAAGTACAGAATGTTGTTAGGGATGGTCAGAAACCCCACAATGAGAGAGGTGATGACAGCGATGGACGGCTGACATTCTGCTGTTAAACAGATCCTTGCTCGTGGATATCAGACTCGATACCTCCCAGGCTCGGTTTCTTGCGATTCATATCTCTCGTGGGGGATCCCTGAGTTCTTCTTTTCCCCTTTCTGGGTTGTCCTTCCTTACTTACTCACTTTGCGACACTAGGAGTAACTTAACAGTGCCACTTTCTGTTTCTCTCAAAGGGATCCGGTTATCACGGCAACCTAACAATCCGAGAACATTTAATACAATCAAGTTCCAAGGCTCACATGGTACGCTGTGTCTGAAGTCTACAGCCAACCACCATTGGTACAAGGTTCAGGGTACCAAATGCCTTATATCATGTGCTGCAGGAAGCGCTCATCCAGTCACAAGGAAGCGCTGCTGCAACTGTCTCCAGAAGCCTGCAGACGCCTGTGGGACAGGATCCATATGTCTACCGGTATAGGCGTTGCGGTAGACGCGCAGTGCAAGGACGTGTTCAACGGAAAGAAGACGATGCGTGATGTGGGCACCGTGTGTCGTCTCATTCTCACGCAGCTCGAGGCTCTGCGCCTGACTCCCATTTGTGCTGGCCTCAAGGTTGCCGGTGTGCCCACGCACGATAGGTTCGGTGAACCCGGATCCTACACGTACCACAGTGGCTGTACACGAGGCTTCAAGTCCATCCACGGCACATGAGGCTTCTACACCGAGGTGGACCTAGTGGCCCACGACACCGTAAAGGACAACATAACGCTGTTGGAGCTCAAGACCAGGAACAACGACATTCTAGAGCAGAATGTGGAGATACAACATGCAGCTGTGGCTGACGTGGGTGATGTTCTCGCTCACGTACCCTGTGATAATCAGGCCAGGGACCAACCAGGTTACCATACGAAGTTGTTTAAGGCCCACGATTTCTAAGAGTATACGCAACAAGTTCCCGTGGCTGAACTGTTTCTGCCCCCTGGTGCTTAACTGTCTGGCTCCTATGTATGTGAACATAAGAGTTGAGACTCAGCTGGCCTCCTGGTTAGACCCTACCAACTTTTGTTACAGGAACATACTTTTCAAAAAGGAGAAAATGAAGAACAGGAAGACTGTGGAGGCATTGATGACCGGAGGTTCGGATGATGTCTCTCGTGTTGAAATCAACCACGATGAAGAGGAATAAACATACATGTAGTGTCCATGCGAGAGTTCAGTGGTGAAACATCCAACCAGGGCCAATATCTCCAACCGTAGGGAATTTTGTCTGACCAGGGATAATTTTTCCAACCAGGTTTCCAAATCTAGAGCATTTGTCCAATGGTGCCTAAACATCCAACCACGACCAGAGCATTTTTCCAATTGTGTATACCAATACTGTCCCGGCTAGACTGTCCATGTACAGACTATAGACCTACTCCATTTGGCTCTTAGTTAATCGGATAACGCTTTGACTGAAATGGGGTTGAAACACAAGGCTATCCACGCAATGCTTGCAAACCCTCACCTGGCGCCGATTGGACTCTGATAGACCATCTCATGGTAATCCACAGGCGTCCATATTAAGCATGGCAAGAACACTAGTGTGTGGTTACAGGTCGGAAAACGCAGGCAGCCAGTGTGTAGTGCTTGTAAAGGACGGAGCGGGAGCACAGAGAGAGATCAGACTAAACCGACCCTCTGTACCTCACAGAGTTCTGTAAGAGTAATCTGTGCACCATAGAATACACCATGATGAAGCTGTTGGCCAACATGGGTATGAAAAACAAGTTGTTTCCAGTGACCAGTGTGAAGGGAGACTCCTCCGAGGATGAGCTCCTAGAGGGAACCTCGGTTGATAGCCTGGTGTCGTTTCACCAGAAGCACCTGTAGTACCAGGACGAAAGCGTATTCGTGAACACGCTCAAAGATCTGAAACCTCCCGAGCGTGAGCTGTCCGACATAGATCCCAGTTACACAGACGGCTCGATAGACAGGCATGAGGGACTCTTTGTGGCGACTTTCGCGGACCCCAAGACTATGCAATTGTCTACATTGAGGGACGTGTGTCTAGGGTGTTCGAGCACAGAGGCTAACACGCTGCTCGTGGAGTTGGCAAACGTTCTGAAAGGTAGTGTGACCGTGTGCACCGGAGACTCGGACCTGGTGGCCGTGCTGATGGCTTGTGGCCGCGAGGGCATTACTATGAGGCTAGACAACGAGACCTACCACGAGGATCGAGACATGCACATGTCAACCTTTTGGGGAGCTGCTGTTTGCCATTCCTGACAACATCCCACCCAAGCTTCAGTTTAGGGAACTGGCTTCAAGTGAGGATAGGTTCCGAGTGCTCTGTGACGTCGCCTATGAGGACAAATACATGCTGCCGATGACTCGAAAGCAACACGACTCATTTGAGGCCATTCTGGATAAGCACAGTAATATCAACTGTAAGAAAACAGTAGCTATGTACCGAGGCGGGATCAGGGGATCTCTCTACCGCACCTTCCTGTCTAGGTTCTTCGAGTCGAACGCCCGTAACAGATTGGATGGGTTGGGGCTCATTGTAGACAGACTGTTACATCTTCGAAACGCTATGCCCCACATCTGACGAGAGTCTGGTATCGGCTCCAAGTTGGATACCCCCCTTCTACCGGTGGGAAGAGGAAGAACTTGTGTCTGCAAGGGCATGAGGTCCCCGAGCTCTACCTAAACGACGGCGCAGAATATAATATGGTCCTGGGCAAAGTACAGAAAAATGCTTGCTATGTCGTGCTTGTAACTCTTCAATAACTGTGAATTCATTATACAGACCGAGGTTGTGAATAGCGGAATGAATTGAGTTGCTGTGCATTTATATATGGTACAGTTTGAATATGTTTGGACACATGACCCATGGTTGGATGAATGTTCTCCCATAGACGTCCCGTGGTGGGATAAATGAGTCGTGGTTGGATAAATGGTCTTCGGTTGGATGAATGGTCCTCGGTTGGATGAATGAGCCGTGGTTGGATAAATGAGTCCTGGTTTGATTAATGGTCCGCGGTTGGATGAATGGTCCTCGGACTACCCTTCCTTGCTAATGGAAAGGGTAACTCAAGGACTGTCCATTGGCTCAGCAGGGTCATAGATGCACGCCCACACTGCTCTTTTTGGACTTTCTGCATGGTATCGATAGGTAAACATCATCATGACGCAGGTCAACAGTTGTAATGCAAAACGTAGGTTGTGCTATAGACCTAGTTTTATTCCGCGACCGGATGAATGAGTCGTGGTCGGATGAATGAATGGTCCCTGCAAATAGGCTCTCGTTAGATAATAAACAATTTGAGGTGTTAAGGACGAGATATGGAATCTTGTTGGGGTGAAACAAAGTCACAATTGCAAATAAAAGGTCAGTGTCTGGATTCTGTACATGTATATTTAATATTGGAGAAACTTATAGCATTTCCACAACAATTAAAACACACATAACATAGAGAGATTGTCAACTTGCAATATTCAGGGTCCATATGCATTCACTACATAATAGAAATGACACAAGCGTGTTAGAAAGATATACATTTAAACAGCTGTGTCAGTTTCCAGTTTTGCAGGTGGTTGATACAGTCTCTTTCTTATTGCATTTCCGTCTCATACAACACAAGACGTTGAACTGATAACCAGCACGGCTGCAACACCAATAATTATGTGCAACCTATATTTGTCCCAAAAGATTACACTCTTTTCCGGGTCGTCCTGGTGTAGATCTTGGCCTTCCGATCTCTTTTTCGGACTCAATGTAAGTGAATAGATAGATGTAGTTGATCTCTGTCACGACTTCTGCCGAAGTCCTTGCCTCTCCTTGTTCGGGCGGTGCTCGGCGGTCGACGTCACCCGTCTTCTAGCCATCATTGATCCATTTTTCATTGGTTTTGTCTTGTCTTCCTACACATCTGGTTTCAATCCCATTCATTACCTGTTGTGTATTTAACCCTCTGTTTCTCCTCATGTATTTGTCAGAGATTGTTTGTATAGGTGCGCGACGGGTCCTCGTACCCATGTTTATTCATTTATGTATGTACATTTAGTGTTTGGAGCATGTTTAGTGGACTCCATTACACTCGTTTTACTCTCCTGTGCCTGATTTCACTGCCACCGATACACACACGACTCTGACAATCTCACCGTCCTCCAAATCTTTCTCAATCTCCTGTTCCTCTTTTTCGCCCAGTAGTTGACCAGTCAATTCGACCAATGCCTTTAGTCCCCTATCAAAATCTCTGGTGTAAAAGGAGTTACCCAGTTGAATGATTTGATCCATGTTCATCATGGTATCTTCAGGAACTCCAATAACCTTGGCTAGTTTGAGGATCTTCTCTTTGTTGTTGATGTGTCGCGATACGAAACCTTCAGCCCCACCCCTTGGCCGGCAGCGGGGTGCTAGAGGTGGTTAGCGTCCCGTTCCCTGGATTGGACAGGGCACTATAGGTACTTCAGGTTATCTCGGTATAACCAGGACCGCTCGCGTAGCCCTGCCTCTCTTTCTATATCGATACGTTGTCCGCGTTAGAGAGGTCTTTTGCCTTGTCACTCTCAACGGTCTAGCTCTAGCTGGGATGTGTGAACCCCACCTTTATCCTCTAGACTCTTTGTTTCACCACTAATTGGTCCTTGAGTTATTATTAAGCACTAGTCCTACCAGTCTCTATATCATTTCCCTGTGGTTGAGTGTTTCCCCTCTGTGATGTATCTAGTTTAAAGTGTGAAGACCTTTAGTCAACTTAGTCTCACTACTCTGCCCGTCGGAAAATAAAACTTAGATAGATCGATAAGACAATTAAATGAATCACTACTGGACACACCTTCCTCTTTGTCTTTTAATAGTAACTCATTCTGTCATAGATCATTGATCCCCGTTTCCAGTGTCCCGGTAGCGGGGAGTGTCAGAGTTGTTATCTCCCGTGCCGTTAACTGTCTTTGAGAGAACCTTTTGCTCGAGACAAAATAAGACTACCGTTTATTTTTGAAAACACTGTTTTTTTGTCTTTTACAATCAAACACATTCCAAAATACACAATTGTTACTCGGTCACACACAGCGTTAATTAAAAACATGCAATTGCCTTAATGCTCTATAAAATGCCTGGTACAATGATAACACTTATCTCTATATTAAATGCTTATAATAGTTATTTAATTACCTTTGAGAGATGACGAGGAGACCCACGAGATCAGGAGCGGAGTTTCAATCGGTCAGAGTTCTGAGAATTTAGTTTATGTATCGATCTCTCCCATGAGGAATCGTTGGTTCAACTAAATTTCGAGATTCAAGTTAGCCTGAGTACTCTAACCTGCCCTCAGGCTGGATAGTATTGTCAAATAACCTGCAACCGCGATTCCAGGGCAAGGCACTGTTCTACAACAGTACACGTGTCACTGGGTCAGTCGGAGACAGAGTCAATTCGAACAACTTTCCAACCGTTCTCAGCAGGTGGTAATTCTGCCGTTGATCTACCGCCGTGTCTGGGGCAAGCAACCCGACCGGTGCTACAGTGTTCCTGGTCAATTAAGACGTTGGCACAAAGGTACACTCGGTCCAACGGTATGCTGCACACAGGGTCAACTGGTCGATAGGTAAACGGACTCTTACCCTGGTATCCAGCAAGTTAGAATCTTTAAGTAATTTGAGTCAGGTGGCAATTTACCCGAAGTCAAATGGTTGTCTAAATGAATTCAGAATTCAAGAAGTCAGCGCCAAAGTAATGGCAAATGTCTCTTTATATACCTTTTGATTCTCTGCACCCGATCTGCTGCTCCTCCAATTCCCTCAGAGCAGAGAGGGTGATGACATATCTTACAACAGGAAATACTTTTCTTAGAGTGCGTATATGGGCCTCTGGTTATGACAGTGCCCTTACATGAAAAAATACATTTATTCATTGTTGTTTCTATTGTTTTTAACATAGACTAACAATTTAAATGTAATATTCAAATGCTGTTTTTATGTGTATAAATGTCGCACAAATATAAATGAGCTGTTTTAAAGGGAAATGTCACGACACTTAAATAATAGTAATATTAATAATCTGTTCTGTGTATTTTCTATGACAGTTGCTGCATTTGATCGGAGAGGCGATCATAGGCCGGAGTTATTTTGTTAAGTGTATTATTGTTGTTCTGTTTCACAATTATTTTATTTTGTCATGGGTAAGGAGGTGGTCTCAGTGGTAGACTACATGCCCGCTACTCCTTTTCCTTTCTTACTTTCTTAATTTATAAATGTATATTTTGTTTTTCTTTTTTGCTTGTCCTGTTTTGCATTTCCCCTCTCCTGTATCTCATTTTGTCTTCCCTTAGCTCCTCCCAGTGTCTTCAGTTTTGTGTTGTCTGCTAGCTGTGGTGGCCTGCTAGCCTGGTATGCGATCTCATCTGATCTTGGAAGCTAAGCAGGGTCAGTAATTGAAGACGTTTTTGCAGGCAAGTTGGTTTTGTAGGAGAGGGAATTGTTCGCTGCTTTTTGGTATATATATTTTGGTTGGCAATTTGTTAGAATAGTTTTTCATTACTAGCTGAGTTGATTTTCACCAGCTTATGTTGTTGGAGGAAAGGTCTCTGTATGACCATCGTGAGGAAACTGAAAGAGTGCAGGACATGAAGTAAATAATCATGGTGCACCACCGTCGAGGGAGAAATCCTATGATAGGGCTTGTATTGTGGAGGTGGATATCACTGGGAATCGTAAACTAACGATAGAATTGCTGCGAGGGATAGAGAAGGCATGCTGAGCAGTGACAGGGTGCAGATGCAAGGGGGATCAGGAGTATGAGATAACGATGTCGCATGTCCATGGGAAGGAGTAACTGATGGATGGACTGAAAATCAAATCGTGTACGGTAATGGCGAGGGACATTTCATCGGATGAACTGGTGGCGTCCTTCATGAATTTCAGTGTATATTAGTGATGATGCTATTGTTGCCAAATTGGAAGGATGGGGTGTGTCGGCGGTTTCTGATTTAGAAGACATTTTGGCTGGTAACGGAGATAGCGGATGTCACAAGATTCTGCAAGGTCCGGTTCTCAGACGTGATGCACTCACTACCGTATTCTGCAAAGTTCGAGATGTTGGAGGGGGCTGAATAATTCCGTGTGATACACGACAGGCAAGTTACAGTGTGCCAAATTTGTATTCAGCCTCGGCCGGCGCCTAGCAGCTGACTTAGAACTAGTGCGGACCAGGGGAATCCGACTGTTTAATTAGTCCGGAATTGCCATGATGTTTTTATGACGGCGATGCAGAATGCAAGGGCATTATGCGAGAGTGCGTCGCGAAAGTGGGAAGACCTTGCAATGGGTGTGGTGAGAGAGGCATCCACTGCACGTGTACTAGGCCGACAGACGGTGATGACATGAAACAACAGAAGGTGGTGGCAGAAGAGAGTGTGACGGAGGAGAGGACGGGAGGGAAAAAAAGGAGGCCAGGATGGTGAAGGAGAAGAGGGTGATGAATCTACTGTGGCAGATGGAATCGGGTCGAGCATGGAAATGAGCCGGATGGTGGAGGAGGAGTGTCGGCCACGGATCTGTCTGAAGGTGCAGTGGGTGCTGATCATGAACGTTTTATATCTGACGCTAGTCCTAAAACTATGGAGGTGAAGGGTGAATCCTCGAAGAGTAAGGACTCGTGACGTGTCCTCAGATGCGTGCTTGACGTGTCCTCAGATGAAGTCCAAAGAGTGAGGAAAGAAGCGAAGGAAATAAGGCTGGTCAAGATCAAGAAGAAAACGACTGGGTCTTGATGATGGAAACAATAAACATCATACTCCTACTCATGGTGAGCCTTATATCTGTCAATATTAATGAGACTAAGAGATATGGAAAAGTTAGACCAGACAGTAAGCCTACTTCAGGTTATTTCATGCCTTCAAGAGACACTGGCTTGACAGTATGGTGGATGGAGTAAGAAAGCGATGGATGGAAATGTTTTATTTTAATAATGGTAGGGAGAGGACTTGTGGGATTGCTATTTTAATTAAAAACCTCTTACAGCTCCCCCCTACTTTGTGCAATTTCTGCCTGAAGACATACCCAAATCTAACAGCCTGTAGCTGAGGCACAGAACCAAGGATATGCATATTATTGGTACCATTTGAAAGAAAACACTCTGAAGTTTGTGATCATGTGAATTGAATGTAGGAGAATATAACACAATAGATCTGGTTTAGACAAAACAATAAAAAAACATACGTTTTTGTTTTTTGTATCATCATCTTTAAAATGAACAAGATAACAATTTCAGTGAAAAATACAAGAGGGCAACAGTACTTGTGCAAAATTTCAGAATGATACCTTCCAAAATGAGTGTGCTACATGACATTGTCTGGGTACCTGTATATTGGTTGGGGGATTTTTAACGTTCGTTTGACTAAACTGGACACGTAAAGGAGTGCATTGTTGTGCTCTGATCTGTCTAGGCTAGACTTGCTGGGGGTAATGAAGGATCGTTGAGTGATGTATGTCAGGGTATGCATCCAGGTGAGAGAGCTTTCTTGAGGAGGCAGGTTGTTTTAAAAAGGTCTCGGTCAAAGCCGCATTAATTATTGTTCAGCGGCTGTAAATGTGGTGCAATATGTTCTCAAGATTAGGTATCATTTAAATGTTTTATGTGATTATGCCATTCTTGGGCTCCTGCTGGGTCATAGTGTGCCTACTAGAGGGGGTGGTGTATGGTGTTTGAATGCTGAGCTATTAAAAGAAGAAAAATATATTGATATGACTGCCGATTGTATTAAACAGAGAAATGTTGAGTGGTTTTAAATGTGTTAATATTGGATTGTGGCGGGATGGTCTAAAAGAGAAGATTAGAGGGTTAAGTGTTGACGACGCAAGACGGACGGATTTTCTTTTAAAGAGGGAGCGGATAGCTTTGAATAAATGAATTGACATTGAGCTGGAAAAAGTTGATAGGGTGGAGGGTTATGATGTGGCAGGCTTTATGAAAGCTCAGGCTGCTGTACATAACATTGAAAAGAGTGCATGTATGGGGGCAATGGGGGGGAATCAAGGCTGTAGTGAGGTTTTAGGTTTTATTGATGCTAAATTACCTGATGCTGAATGAAAAATGTATGGCAAAGATATGACGGTTAAGGAGATATTGGAGGACATCTTGGCCAGTAATAGGAAAAAAAGTCTGTGATCAGATGGGTTGAAAAGTGAGTTTAATCATCAATTTGTGGATATTTTAGCACCTGTATTGTTGGACGTGTACATGGAACAGGCACAGATAGTTCCAGAATCATTGTCCACAGGATTGTTAAATATTATAAAACCAATGGAAAATTTGAGGCCTTTAAGGTCACGGGAATACTGATAAGATTTTGGCAAGGGTATTCGCTAACCGTGCTAATAAAGTGATGGGGAGTATCGTATCTGAGTCACATGTACAGCGTTCCTGGGAGGGATATTATGGATATTACTTGTACAATAAGGGATGTTGTTTGACATATGACTGTTGAGGGAGGCATAGTGCTTAGCCTAGATTTGAACAAGAAAACTAACTTGTGAGGGATGTAATGGAGATGCGTGGATGAATGTGTGTAAGTGTTAATGGTGCACCTAATCAAAAACGAATCAACCAGATCACAAAACAAAATGGTACTTGTGGAGTGAGAGAGAGAGGCAGGACTGAGCACCAGGACCTTTTATCACCTAGTTGATCCCAAACCCAGGTGCAACTTGTCACATTAACGACCCAATCAGCTCCACCTGTCCCCAATCTGCAAATATAAACACAGAGAAGGAGGCAGGGAAACCGAGGGGGGTATAACACCCACTACTATGAAAAGCAGGAACTAACGAAGACCTGAAAACAAAACCCACAACCACACAAATACAACTGATCAAAAACCATAACGGTTCAGACACAAAATAGTATACAAACCATAAAGGTTAAGAGGCCCATCGTATGCCCATGATACCAACCCAACCAAATCACCTGACCCCAACCAACCTCAGCAACCACGGTACCTGGAAGCAACAATTTAATAGAAAGAAATGGAGACCAAGTGACAGGAGAGCAGAAGCCAGAGCAACAGGAAGGACAAAATAAACCCTGTAAGGGAATACCCCCTGAAATGGACAAAAATGAATGGGAAAACATTGGCATAGGGCAAACCATGTACACGATGTCCAATACCACCCAATTCGGCGTTGATTCATGCAAAATGTTTTTCAAATGCCATATGGCAATTGCCAGTTGTAACACTTCAAAAATCCAACAGGTGGCGTGTGCGCTCCACCGTGGTTTTTCATATTGGAAATGGACCCCAAGTGAACATCCAAAAGCCAAATTTTGAAAAAATGAATTTTTTGTCAAAAACGTATCACCCCTTAAAAAAGTGCTTTCTGGACCGTTTTTCGAAATTCTTTCGCTTTATTTGTCAATTACACATGTGTAAGAACTGTATGAATATACTTTTGTCCAATTTTATTATCATAATTTTTTTTAAATTACTTGCGCATAAGGCACATGTTTTCTCCATTTGGAATATGATTTCATAGGAAGTCAAAAGTCAAAAATAGCTACATTTTATAAAAAACTTCACACACCCTTAAAAAGTGCTTTCTGGACCATTTTTCGAAATTCTTTCAAATTTTATGTCAATTACACACATATAAGAACTGTATCAACATACTTTAGTCATTTTATTATCATAATTTTATTTTATTTTTTACTTGTGCATAAGGCATATGTTTTGTGGGGGCCAAATGTCATAAGAAATTTGACATGCTCAAAAATCCTGCAGAAATGCAAAATTGACTGGCCTGATGAACTCGGGATGGCCGGGCAGTGATTGTTGTTCCTTTCCATCACTCGTGGTGTTGATTTCATCATGTTCATTTGGTGATGTTTTCTCACTTTTGCAAAGTCACTGTGCATTTGCAATATGGCTCAATGGGCATTTACCATCACAAATTTGTCATGCTCAAAAATCATGCAGAAATACAAATTTGACTGGCCTGATGAACACACGATGGCCTGGCAGTGATAGTTGTGTTGATTTCATTATGTCCATTTGTTTATGTTTTCTCACTTTGCAAAGTCACTGTGCATTTGCAATATGGTTCAATGGGCATTCACCATCACGAATTTGTCATGCTATAAAAATCCTGCAGGAATGCAAAATTGACTGGCCCGATGAACTCGGGATGGCTGGGCAGTGATTCTGGTACCTCTCCATCGCTCGTTAGGGTTGATTTCAGAATGTCACTTTTGGTGATGGTACCACACTGCTTAAACATATTGCAAATGGACAAGAGTCACCAGCAAGTCACCGTCCATCAGTCAATTTGATATCATTCTGACACCAAACTGATACAAACTGACACCAAACCCACTTTTCCCAACTCATTTAGTAGCCAACTATCACATACTTCAGAGCTGGCCCAAAATTCACAACGCCTTCGGTTCAAACCATAAAAAAACCATAAAACACGTAGTTACGTTCTAGCTGTGGGTCCATTTCTTGTGCTATGTGTAGGCCTAGCTGAGGCAACCCCGAATCCCAAGTTTCGGCTCGATAGGTCATTTGGTGTCTGAGCAAAACCCTAATTGGTGCTGAAAATCCACTTTTTTCCATGACTTGCTACGGGGTCCTTGAATGAGCTATCGGACAGAAACGTTGGGTTCTGTCTCTATGGGCCGAGACGGTCACAATGCACCTAGTCCTGTGACTCTGAGACATTTCTAAATGTCGACATTTGTGATGCAAAAATGAATTGAAGTCATTGCAAATGTACGAGGCTGTTTCTCGGTCCGAGAACCTTCTAGAGTGACGTAACTCACCACGCACTATCGACCTGAGGTCTAGAACAGGATTCTAAAGTTTCGGAACTCTAGGTCTGACGGTTCTTTAAAAGTTCCAACAAGGTTAAATAATGCAGGGAGTGTATGTCTCTACGCACCCCAATGGGTCCCTCCTTCCAAGCTGTGTGTGTGTGTGATTTAGTTTTTTTATGGGAAAAATGACTGATTTAGGGCCCTCGGAGTGTGGTGTCAGGAAAATAACCTCACACTCAACGTCAGCAAAACTAAGGAGATGATTGTGGACTTCAGGAAACAGCAGAGGGAACACCCCCCTATCCACATCGATGGAACAGTAGTGGAGAGGGTAGTAAGTTGTAAGTTCCTCGGCGTACACATCACAGACAAACTGAATTGGTCCAACCACACAGACAGCAATGTGAAGAAGGCACAGCAGCGCCTCTTCAACCTCAGGAGGCTGAAGAAATTCAGCTTGTCACCAAAAGCACTCACAAACTTCTACAGATGCACAATCGAGAGCATCCTGTCGGGCTGTATCACCGCCTGGTACGGCAACTGCTCCGCCCACAGCCATAAGGCTCTCCAGAGGGTAGTGAGGTCTGCACAACGCATCACCGGGGCAAACTACCTGCCCTCCAGGACACCTACACCACACGATGTCGCAGGAAGGCCATAAAGATCAGCAAGGACAACAACCACCCGAGCCACTGTCTGTTCTCCTCTCTATCATCCAGAAGGCAAGGTCAGTACAGGTGCATCAAAGCTGGGACTGAGAGACTGAAAAACAGCTTCTATCTCAAGGCCATCAGACTGTTAAACAGCCACCACTAACATTGAGTGGCTGCTGCCAACACACTGACTCAACTCCAGTCACTTTAATAATGGGAATAGATGGGAAATTATGTAAAATATATCACTAGCCACTTTAAACAATGCTACCTAATATAATGTTTCCATACCCTACATTATTCATCTCATATGTATACGTATATACTGTACTCTATATCATCTACTGCATCTTTATGTAATACATGTATCACTAGCCACTTTAACTATGACACTTTGTTTACATACTCATCTCATATGTATATACTGTACTCAATACCATCTACTGTATCTTGCCTATGCTGCTCTGTACCATCACTCATTCATATATCTTTATGTACATATTCTTTATCTCCTTACACTTGTGTCTATAAGGTAGTAGTTTTGGAATTGTTAGCTAGATTACTTGTTGGTTATTACTGCATTGTCGGAACTAGAAGCACAAGCATTTCGCTACACTCGCATTAACATCTGCTAACCATGTGTATGTGACAAATAAAAATTTGATTTGATTTAAATACTGGGAAGTGACGGGAGAGGAGCGCTCTGACATGCGCTCTTGAGCTTAACCGTTATATAGTTCCTCATGTGGTCCCGGTGACCCTCGTATAGAAATCTAGATATTGTGGGCTTTAACTGGTGTAGCCTCCTTCCGAACCTTTCGGTGTCGGCTGCGACCCAATTTGACAAGCCTGCCTCCCTTGTTGTTAATTGTTGTTTTCGTCTTGGTTTTGTTCTTTTTCTCCTTCACATTCTTCTCAACTCGATCCTCGCTACGTATCCAGTCACATCGGTGGTGTCGTGGTCTGATATAAAGTGCCTGATCAGTGATGTGCACGACACTGTGACAGTGCACAAGAGTAGTCAGCTTCATAGGATGGGTGATTGTAGTGGGAAGTTACCTAGATAACACATATCTATCTCTGAAGCACACATAGTTCTCTCACAACCCCTGTTTTGACTGTGTGTCTCTTTGATTTCATTGTTCATCACAACCATGTTGGATCAGACTCCGGAAGCCATTAATTCTGCTCCTCATATTCCTTTGATAGTCTTGATATGATTATTTTCTAATTTCTGTGGTACCCAGTTGTCATTATGAAAGTAATAACGCGCATCTCTGTCATTCGCTAGATGCCTGGTGGGCTGCTGCATTTACCCTTTCTTCAAGAATGAGTGTCTGGACACAGTCTACCACTGCCCTATCTGCAACGCTTCGCTGGTTGTAATAAAGAAGTGAAGTGTAGCAGCCATATGGTCCGGACAACTGTACGATTTCATATGAACCTAAACCTGTGTATATGTTCCTATTCATAATATTTTCTGTTGAACGTCTGTCAATAAAGAGAGACCAGACTCCAAGAAATTGGGTCCTTGTCATTTATTCACATAGATACCACAGGTTGATCCACGACACACGTCTATATCGCTGTGCCAAGTGAGAAAACACAAAGGGGGATCGCCCAATCACACAGGAGACTATTCTGCTATTTGGACGATTGTTCCCTTGTTGTGGCCAGTGTATTATTCAGTTCAAATAACTAATAAAAAAAAAGTCAAAGAAAACGTGTTAAATAACTCATTCGAAGGAGACGTAGGGTCTATCCTGGAGGGACTGAATTGGGTTCTCAGGTAGGGGGTCATGAAGTTATAGCCCAGCAAGGGTCCTTCCGTTTGATCCAGATCCACTGGCTGCCTCTTTCAGCTGCTTGAGAAACTGCTCTGACGGTCTGCCGCAGAGCCTGTCCATGGATTCCAAGTTCTTTCAGCAACCTGATGGTGGAAGAAGCCACGAATCCTCTGCATCCCACTTCAACTGGCCAGACTTTTGCATTCCAGCCACGCTGAGTTGCGTCTGCTGCCAACTCTGTGTAACGCAGTTTCTTACGCTCGTAGGCCTCTTCAACAGAGTTTTCCCACGGGACTGTGAGCTCTATGATGTACACAGCTTTTCGTGAAGGGGACCAGAAGCAATCTCAGGTGGAAAAATTAGTTGCTGGCCAATATCGACAAGCATCTTCCAGTCCCGGGCCATGGCTAGGTGTCCAGTTTCTGGCTTCGTAGGAGGATACTTGGGCCTTTTCTGTCCCTCCCGGATGAATGTTGTTGTTTTGACGGGATTGCTTGTTTTTGGAGGTAATGAATTGGTTGCACATCTCTTGGTCTCAAGTGCTGCAGCCAGGCTCTTGAGGACCTGATTGTGCCTCCAGGTGTAGCGGCCTTGTGAGAGGCTGGTCTTGCAACCTGTCATTATATGCCTGAGAGTCGCTGGAGCTGAAGTGTAGCAGCCATATGGTCCGGACAACTGTACGATTTCATATGAATCTAAACCTGTGTATATGTTCCTATTCATAATATTTTCTGTTGAAAGTCTGTCAATAAAGAGAGACCAGACTCCAAGAAATTGGGTCCTTGTCATTTATTCACATAGATACCACAGGTTGATCCACGACACACGTCTATATCGCTGTGCCAAGTGAGAAAACACAAAGGGGATCGCCCAATCACACAGGAGACTATTCTGCTATTTGGACGATTGTTCCCTTGTTGTGGCCAGTGTATTATTCAGTTCAAATAACTAATAAAAAAAGACAAAGAAAACGTGTTAAATAACTAATTCGAAGGAGACGTAGGGTCTTTCCTGGAGGGACTGCTGTGGACATTGTTTTCATTTCTTCTGAAGCACCGGGTCAGGTCAGCTGATTTTTTTGGTTACAGCTCCTGACAACTGGGCTGTAACCACAACACACGACACACTCAGAGGTCCTTGAAAATATTAATTATAGCCATAACACTATACCAACTTCTCCGGAGACCTGCAGGCTGTCAGCCTGTAGGGCATGCGGTTTGGGTGCGTTCCAGCTCTAGGCTCCCTTTGTTTCTCAAATCAGGTGGAGGCGGAGACGTTAGAGAGGGTTGAGTTCCTTACATGAAGCTGGATTGTGAATTGTAAGGGTTGATGCTTCTGCTCATGTATTCTCGGCTGAGGGTATGGTCACTGTTTCCGGGATGTCTCTGGACATCAACCGGGATTATTTCATGCTTCCCCTTTCGGACGGTCGACGTCAGCACCATGGTCACCATGTACATGATGTAGATTATGTTGAACACGGCGATAGCACACCATGTAATGCAGCCCCTGAGCATCGCTGATCAGAGGTTGGTAAAGCAGCCCACGATCACAGCCATGAACAGCTCAGTGTTTATCATGATGAGGTACGCCAGCACGGTCCTGGTGCTCTTGGTGGACTCCGGACCCCTGTTTGAGCCCTCAGAGTCGTCTATTTTCCATTTGCTCTTGGAGGCGAATAGCTGAGCACTATACTCACGACCATGGCCTGGCACCCAAGCGTGATGTGGGTGTAAGCGTACTTGTAGTCGGGTCTGCCCTCGGAAGGAGGTGACGGCTTGGAGTCTGCGTCCAGCTTGCCCGTGGTTCTCGTACCGTGCTTGTTGTTGATGAAGTACAGAATGTTGTTAGGGATGGTCAGAAACCCCACAATGAGAGAGGTGATGACAGCGATGGACGGCTGACATTCTGCTGTTAAAC
Source organism: Oncorhynchus masou masou (assembly GCF_036934945.1). Lineage (NCBI taxonomy): Eukaryota > Metazoa > Chordata > Actinopteri > Salmoniformes > Salmonidae > Oncorhynchus > Oncorhynchus masou. The sequence goes on along the minus strand of NC_088213.1, from coordinate 161,381 downwards.
AGATCCTTGCTCGTGGATATCAGACTCGAAACCTCCCAGGCTCGGTTTCTTGCGATTCATATCTCTCGTGGGGGATCCCTGAGTTCTTCTTTTCCCCTTTCGGGTTGTCCTTCCATACATAAGGGAACATTTCGACAATCACCGTATAGTTAGTGAGAAAGTCCCTATTGGAACTGTACGGTCCCTTACTAGACGTCCGAAAACATTTTAGAAATTCGGGGACGGCGTCGGGCCGAGCGGTAGGGCCAGACCTACCGGGAAGTCATCAAATGAACTTTGTCGGACATTCGGTTTTCGTTTAATAAAATAAACAAATTTTAGCCCATTTTTGCGCAATGCCGAAATATCCCACAAGAGGGCATAAGCAATCATATTGCTATTGGACAAAACATCACGAATCACGACGTGCCATATCTCGGAAAACCGAAAATATTTCGAAGCCGAAACTTGGTGAGCGTAGGTTTGGCATTATGGAAAGATGGCCCCGAACAAGATGGCGTCTAGGCCTCAACGGTTTTTGAGTTATGGCCATATTTCTGGGATTAAAGGTCAAAATGAAAATAGAGAAAAGATTTTTTCACTTCACGTCAAAGTCAAGGAGCCTCCGGTGTCAATAAAAAAATCGGCCATTTATCTATCGTCATTTACGAGAAATCGTACGTTGACCAGATCGTGATGTTCAGATATAGGTGTTTTTTTTTTTCAACGGTTACAGATCCAGTTGCAGGGTGTTCATACGAGTATTTTTAAAATGTGCTGCGGAGCTCTGCGACATTTCTGTGATTTTCTGAAATAACACACACTCACTAAACCCTCCGTAAATAACTCAGTTCTTAACGTAAAGACTTAAAACTCAGGATTCTGTAAAGGCATACCCCAATGAGGATATGAGTTTATTTATAGCTTCCTGTGCCAACCGGAAGTGCCATAATTGGTGTCTCAGGGGCTGTTTGGAAGGGTTAAAAAAATCAGATCTGTCCAAAACTTCATATGTGTGATTAGACAACACCCATGAACTGTAAATCAGTCATTTTTCCCAACAGATGTCAAAGAAAAGCTCACACACACACACACAGCAAGGATGGAGTGACAAAGCGTGGTGTTTAAAGACACAGAGAGCAGGCAATGGCATAAACATAATCCCAAGGCAGGGCCGAGTCCAACGAGGTGCCCCGCTTGACCGTAGCTCACTCGGTCTGAGCGCAGCGACCATGAGAAAAATAGGCCCACAATGAAGCCTGCACCACAATGTTATTTGATTTTGGGTGACAGCGGCGGAACCGTTAGGTTTAGAAGGACAATTCAAACACAGGACTGTTCCTAAGGTCCTCCCGATCTGTGCAAGCCTAACCTTGACTGTGTGGCATTAACCTTTCACAGTCAAAAGAAGGTGTTTACATAAAAACAGTGTTCATTGACTTCTCTCCCCATAGGAATATATTGGCTGCTCCACTAAATACAACCTGGAGTCTATATGAGTTATGAATGTTGTATGAACCTGTCTTTGGTACCAGTCCATCAGACCACTATAAGGTCTACCTGTGTCGATTCTAAGCTTCCTGGACCAACCGGAAGTGGTTCAAATCGCCCTAAAAGTGTATACCCATACACTGCCTGCAATTTGATGGACATAGTGCATTGAACCCTGTGTAAATCAGTCAGTTTTCATGGTAAAGACTTAAAACTCAGGATTCTCTAATGGCATACCCCAATGAGGATGTATGTTGAGTTACAGCTTCCTGTGCCAACCGGAAGTGCCATAATTGGTCTCTCATGGGCTGTTTGGAGGGGTTAAAAAAATCAGATCTTTCCAAAACTTCATATATATGATTAGGCAACCCCATGAACTGTAAATCAGTCATTTTTCCCATAAAAATTCAAAGGAAAACTAAATCACACAGATACACAACATGGATGGAGGGACGTATCATTGGGGTGCGTAGAGACTGACAGTGCCTCCAATAGTTAGCTTTGAATGATATCAAATTGACTGATGGACGGTGACTTGCAGGTGACTCTTGTCCATTAGCAATATGTTTAGCGGTGAGGTACCATCACCAAAAGCGACATTCTGAAATTAAGCCAAACGAGCGATGGAGAGGTTCCAGAATCACTGCCCAGCCATCCCGAGTTCATCGGGCCAGTCAATTTGGCATTCCTGCATGATTTTTATGGCATGACAAATTGGTGATGGTGACTGCCCAGTTAACCATATGGCAAATGCACAGTGACTTTGCAAAAGTGAGAAAACATAAACAAATGGACATGATGAAATCAACACCACGAGTGATCGAAAGGAACAACAATCACTGCCCGGCCATCCCGAGTTCATCAGGCCAGTCAATTTTGCATTTCTGAAGGATTTTTGAGCATGTCAAATTTCTTATGACATTTGGCCCCCACAAAACATATGCCTTATGCACAAAAAAAAAACAAAACATTATGATAATAAAATATGACTAAAGTATGTTGATACAGTTCTTATACTTGTGTAACTGACACAAAATTCGAAAATTTTTCGAAAAACGGTCCAGAAAGCACTTTTTTAGGGGTGTGTGAAGTTTTTTATGAAATGTAATAATTTTTGACTTTTGACTTCTGACTTCCTATGAAATCATATTGCAGATGGACAAAACACATGCAATATGCGCAAGTAAAAAAAATAAAAAATTATGATAAAAAAATATGACTAAAGTATGTTGATACAGTTCTTATACGTGTGTAACTGACACAAAATGCGAAAAAATTTCGAAAAACGGTCCAGAAAGCACTTTTTAGGGGTGTGTGAAGTTTTTATGAAATTTTATAATTTTTGACTTTTGACTTCTGACTTCCTATGAAATCATATTGCAAATGGACAAAACATATGCAATATGCGCAAGTAAAAAAATTAAAAAAATTATGTTAATAAAATTGGACAAAAGTATTTTCATACAGTTCTTATACATGTGTAATTGTCAAAAAAAGCGAAAGAATTTGAAAAACGGTCCAGAAAGCACTTTTTTAAGGGGTGATACGTTTTTTCAAAAATTCGTTTTTTCAAAATTTGGCTTTTGGATGTTGACTTGGAGTCCAATACCAATATGAAAAACCATGGTGGAGTGCAATCGCCACCTGTTGGATTTTTGAAGTGTTACAACTGGCAATACCCATATGGCAATAGAAGTAAACTTTGCATGAATCAACGCCGCTTTGGGTGGTATTGGCCAATGTGTGCATGGTTTGTCCTATGCCAATAACTTGCCATTCATTTTTGTCCACTACGGGGTGAAATCCCTTACTTACTTACTCACTTTGCGACACTAGGAGTAACTTAATAACAGTGCCACTTTCTGTTTCTCTCAAAGGGATCCGGTTATCACGGCAACCTAACAATCCGAGAACATTTAATACAATCAAGTTCCAAGGCTCACATGGTACGCTGTGTCTGAAGTCTACAGCCAACCACCATTGGTACAAGGTTCAGGGTACCAAATGCCTTATATCATGTGCTGCAGGAAGCGCTCATCCAGTCACAAGGAAGCGCTGCTGCAACTGTCTCCAGAAGCCTGCAGACGCCTGTGGGACAGGATCCATATGTCTACCGGTATAGGCGTTGCGGTAGACGCGCAGTGCAAGGACGTGTTCAACGGAAAGAAGACGATGCGTGATGTGGGCACCGTGTGTCGTCTCATTCTCACGCAGCTCGAGGCTCTGCGCCTGACTCCCATTTGTGCTGGCCTCAAGGTTGCCGGTGTGCCCACGCACGATAGGTTCGGTGAACCCGGATCCTACACGTACCACAGTGGCTGTACACGAGGCTTCAAGTCCATCCACGGCACATGAGGCTTCTACACCGAGGTGGACCTAGTGGCCCACGACACCGTAAAGGACAACATAACGCTGTTGGAGCTCAAGATCAGGAACAACGACATTCTAGAGCAGACCACCATGTGGAGATACAACATGCAGCTGTGGCTGATGTGGGTGATGTTCTCGCTCACGTACCCTGTGATAATCAGGCCGGGGACCAACCAGGTTACCATACGAAGTTGTTTAAGGCCCACGATTTCTAAGAGTATACGCAACAAGTTCCCGTGGCTGAACTGTCTGGCTCCTATGTATGTGAACATAAGAGTGGAGACTCAGCTGGCCTCCTGGTTAGACCCTACCAACTTTTGTTACAGGAACATACTTTTCAAAAAGGAGAAAATTAAGAACAGGAAGACTGTGGAGGCATTGATGACCGGAGGTTCGGATGATGTCTCTCGTGTTGAAATCGACCACGATGAAGAGGAATGAACATACATGTAGTGTCCATGCGAGAGTTCAGTGGTGAAACATCCGACCAGGGCCAATATCTCCAACCGTAGGGAAATTTGTCTGACCAGGGTTCATTTTTCCAACCAGGTTTCCAAATCTAGAGCATTTGTCCAATGGTGCCTAAACATCCAACCACGACCAGAGCATTTTTCCAATTGTGTATACCAATACTGTCCCGGCTAGACTGTCCATGTACAGACTATAGACCTACTCCATTTGGCTCTTAGTTAATCGGATAACGCTTTGACTGAAATGGGGTTGAAACACAAGGCTATCCACGCAATGCTTGCAAACCCTCACCTGGCGCCGATTGGACTCTGATAGACCATCTCATGGTAATCCACAGGCGTCCAAATTAAGCATGGCAAGAACACTAGTGTGTGGTTACAGGTCGGAAAACGCAGGCAGCCAGTGTGTAGTGCTTGTAAAGGACGGAGCGGGAGCACAGAGAGAGATCAGACGAAACCGACCCTTTGTACCTCACAGAGTTCTGTAAGCGTAATCTGTGCACCATAGAATACACCATGATGAAGCCGTTGGCCAACATGGGTATGAAAAACAAGTTGTTTCCAGTGACCGGTGTGAAGGGAGACTCCTCCGAGGATGAGCTCCTAGAGGGAACCTCGGTTGATAACCTGGTGTCGTTTCACCAGAAGCACCTGTAGTACCAGGAGTGCCAGGATCAAAGCGTATTCGTGAACACGCTCAAAGATCTGAAACCTCCCGAGCGTGAGCTGTCCGACATAGATCCCAGTTACACAGACGGCATGAGGGACTCTTTGTGGCGACTTTCGCGGACCCCAAGACTATGCAATTGTCTACATTGAGGGACGTGTGTCTAGGGTGTTCGAGCACAGAGGCTAACACGCTGCTCGTGGAGTTGGCAAACGTTCTGAAAGGTAGTGTGACCGTGTACACCGGAGACTCGGACCTGGTGGCCGTGCTGATGACATGTGACAGCGAGGGCGTTACTATGAGGCTAGACAACGAGACCTACCACGTCAACCTTTTGGGGAGCTGCTGTTTGCCATTCCCGACAACCTCCCACCCAAGCTTCAGTTTAGGGAACTGGCTTCAAGTGAGGATAGGTTCCGAGTGCTCTGTGACGTCACCTATGAGGACAAATACCTGCTGCCGATGACTCGAAAGCAACACGACTCATTTGAGGCCATTCTGGATAAGCACAGTAATATCAACTGTAAGAAAACAGTAGCTATGTACCTAGGCGGGATCAGGGGATCTCTCTACCGCACCTTCCTGTCTAGGTTCTTCGAGTCGAACGCCCGTAACAGATTGGATGGGTTGGGGCTCATTGTAAACAGACTGTTACATCTTCGAAACGCTATGCCCCACATCTGACGAGAGTCTGCAATCGGGTTCGAGTTGGATACCCCTACCGGTGAGAAGAATACAGAAAAATGCTTGCTATGTCGTGCTTGTAACTCTTCAATAACTGTAAATTCATTATACAGACGGAGGTTGTGAATAGCGGAATGAATTGAGTTGCTGTGCATTTATATGTGGTACAGTTTGAACATGTTTGGACACATGACCCATGGTTGGATGAATGTTCTCCCATAGACGTCCCGTGGTGGGATAAATGGTCCTCGGTTGGATGAATGGTCCTCGGACTACCCTTCCTTGCTAATGGAAAAGGTAACTCAAGGACTGTCCATTGGCTCAGCAAGGTCATAGATGCACGCCCACACTGCTCTTTTTGGACTTTCTGCATGGTATCGATAGGTAAACATCATCATGACGCAGGTCAACAGTTGTAATGCAAAACGTAGGTTGTGCTATAGACCTAGTTTTATTCCGCGACCGGATGAATGAGTCATGGTCGGATGAATGAATTGTCCCTGCAAATAGGCTCTCGTTGGATAATAAACAATTTGAGGTGTTAAGGACGAGATATGGAATCTTGTTGGGGTGAAACAAAGTCGCAATTGCAAATAAAAGGTCAGTGTCTGGATTCTGTACATGTATATTTAATATTGGAGAAACTTATAGCATTTCCACAACAATTAAAACACACATAACATAGAGAGATTGTCAACTTGCAATATTCAGGGTCCATATGCATTCACTACATAATAGAAATGACACAAGCGTGTTAGAAAGATATACATTTAAACAGCTGTGTCAGTTTCCAGTTTTGCAGGTGGTTGATACAGTCTCTTTCTTATTGCATTTCTGTCTCATACAACAGAGACAACAGCATATCACACAAGACGTTGAACTGATAACCAGCATGGCTGCAACACCAAAAATTATGTGCAACCTATATTTGTCCCAAAAGATTACACTCTTTTCCGGGTCGTCCTGGTGTAGATCTTGGCCTCTTTTTTTCGGACTCAAGGTAATTGAATAGATAGATGTAGTTGATCTGTCACGACTTCTGCCGAAGTCCTTGCCTCTCCTTGTTCGGGCGGTGCTCGGCGGTCGACGTCACCCGTCTTCTAGCCATCATTGATCCATTTTTCATTGGTTTTGTCTTGTCTTCCTACACATCTGGTTTCAATCCCATTCATTACCTGTTGTGTATTTAACCTTCTGTTTCTCCTCATGTATTTGTCAGAGATTGTTTATGTTTGTATAGGTGTGCGACGGGTCCTCGTACCCATGTTTATTTACTTATGTATGTACATTTAGTGTTTGGAGCATGTTTAGTGGACATGTTTAGTGGACTCCATCACACTCATTTTACTCTCCTGTGCCTGATTTCACTGCCACCTATACACACACGACTCTGACAATCTCACCATCCTCCAAATCTTTCTCAATCTCCTGTTCCTCTTTTTCGCCCAGTAGTTGACCAGTCAATTCTACCAATGCCTTTAGTCCCCTATCAAAATCTCTGGTGTAAAAGGAGTTACCCAGTTGAATGATTTGATCCATGTTCATCATGGAATCTTCAGGAACTCCAATAACCTTGGCTAGTTTGAGGATCTTCTCTTTGTTGTTGATGACTGTAGCTCCGATCGCCGATGTGACCCTTTGGCTTTGTCAGAGGTAGCAAATTTCTTGATCTTTTCCAGGGACTGCTTCAATTTTTCAGTTTTTGAAGTCTTTATACCTCAAGATGTAGCCACTCTACCAGAACTAACCTTTTTGGTTGTGACGTAGGCGTCACAGTTTTTTGAGTTCTTGCATTGATCACATTGTAAAACTTGTGTAACAGAGTACCTTCTGGACATCTCCTCCAGGACATTTGTAAGACACTTCCATTTCATCTGACCCATAGTTCTTCAGACTTAGTCCATCCAAATGACTGGTTCTCATGATTCTGTCACCATCATTTTTCTTCACAGTTAGTCACGCCGCAGGCATCACAGACTACTTCCTTATCGTCTTTAAATTTGGAAAGTCTGCCTATGCCATTAAGGTTGGACCGCTAGGACAATAGACATTGTAGTTCTTGGTCACAGCTAAGACCTTGTATGTAGCAACAAGAACTAGTATTAAGATTATTTTCATGGTTGTCCCCATGTTCTCTTTTTGTAATTAGTCAGAACTCTGTCAAGGTTAATGTAGAGGGAGTTGTTACAGCTCATATATACCCTGTTTGTGGAAATCCTCTAAGTATGCCTAACACCTTTCCTGAGACTTGGTTGGATGATTCCTCCATGGCTGGATGTTTCTGCTTAGATATGTTTAAAACCTGTTTGGGATAGGGGGCAGCATTTTCATGTTCGGATGAAAATGTGCCCACTACTCAGGCCCTGAAGCTAGGATATGCATGTAATTAGTAGATTTGGATAGACAACTCTAAAGTTTCCAAAACAACCTGAGGATTGATTTTAGACATCGTTTGACGTACTTTTTAACTTTAGTCTGGATGTTGAGAGCGCGCATTGTGCCTTTGGATTACTGAACTAAATTGCACCAACAAAACAAAACGCACATTTATTCTGTAACATGGAGTCCTGTGAGTGCCATCTGATGAAGATCATCAAAGATTAGTGAATAACCTCTTGAAACTCGGGGCACTATTTTCATTTTTGGAAAGATAACTTTCCCAAAGTAAACGGGTATTTTGTCAGGACAAGATGCTAGAATATGCATAGGATAGAAAACACTCTAAAGTTTCCAAAACTGTAAAAATATTGTCTGTGAGTATAACAGAACTGATATTGCAGGCGAAAGCCTGAGAAAAATCCAATCAGGAAGGGACTCTTATTTAGAAAGCTCTGCGTTCCTATTCGTCCCTGTTGAGCAGTGAATGGGATATCAACCAGATTCCTTTCGTTTCAGGCTTTTATTTTGAAAAATGAGCCAGAACGACAACATTGCGTCAGTGGTCAGCTGGAGGCTCTCAGAGTGATTTGTGCGTAATACTAAGAAGCCACCTGTCCCGGTTGATATATTATTGGATTGATTATAAAAAACGTTTGCCATATTTCTGTAGATATTATGGATCTAATTTGGAAAAAATTTCAGCGTTGTCGTGACCACAGTTTCCGGTGGATTTCTCAACCAAACGTGAAGTACAAACGGAGGTATTTCGGCTATAACAATAATCTTTATGGGACAAAATGAACATTTGCTGTCTAACTGGGAGTCTCGTGAGTGAAAACATTTAAAAAGCTCATCAAAGGTAAACGATTTAACCTCTGAACTCTAGGGGCAGTATTTCATTTTTGGATAAAAAAACATTCCCGTTTTAAACAAGATATTTTGTCACGAAAAGATGCTCGACTATGCATATAATTGACAGCTTTGGAAAGAAAACACTCTGACGTTTCCAAAACTGCAAAGATATTATCTGTGAGTGCCACAGAACTGATGCTACAGGCGAAACCAAGATGAAACTTCAAACAGGAAATGAGCAAAATTTTTGAAGCGCTGTTTTCCAATGTCTCCTTATATGGCTGTGAATGCGCACGGAGAGAGCACACAATTTCTGCCGTTTCCCCAAGGTGTCTGCAGCATTGTGACATATTTGTAGGCATATCATTGGAAGATTGACCATAAGAGACCACATTTACCAGGTGTCCGCCCGGTGTCCTGCGTCGAAATTGGTGCGTAAACCTCAGCTGCAAGTATTTTTCCATTTAATTCAGAGAAGAAAGCAGACTTCCACGAACGATATATCAATGAAGAGATATGTGAAAAACACCTTGAGGATTGATTCTAAACAACGCTTGCCATGTTTCAGTCGATATTATGGAGTTAATTTGGAAAAAAGTTAGGCGTTTTGGTGACTGAATTTTCGTTTTTTTTTGGTAGCCAAAAGTGATGTACAAAACGGAGCGATTTCTCCTACACAAAGAATCTTTCAGGAAAAACTGAACATTTGCTATCTAACTGAGTCTCCTCATTGAAAACATCCAAAGTTCTTCAAAGGTAAATGATTTTATTTGAATGCTTTTCTGGTTTTTATGAAAATGTTGCCAGCTAAATGCTACGCTAGCTATCAATACTCTTACAAAAATGCTTGTTTTGCTATGGTTGAAAAGCATATTTTGAAAATCTGAGATGACAGCGTTGTTAAGAAAAGGCTAAGCTTGAGAGCTAGCATATTTATTTCATTTGCGATTTTCATAAATAGTTAACGTTACGTTATGCTAATGAGCTTGAGGCTATAACTGGATACAGTTTTTTTCCGTAGCCAAACGTCAACAAAACGGAGCAATTTGTCCTACACAAATAATATTTTTTGAAAAACTGAACATTTGCTATCTAACTGAGAGTCTCCTCATTGAAAACATCTGAAGTTCTTCAAAGGTAAATGATTTTATTTGAATGATTTTCTTGTTTTTGTGAAAATGTTGCTGGCTGAATTCTAGGCTTATAGCTATGCTAGCTATCAATACTCTTACACAAATGCTTGTTTAGCTATGGTTGAAAAGCATATTTTGAAAATCTGAGATAAGTGTTGTTAATAAAAGTCTAAGCTTGAGAGCAAATATATTTATTTCATTTCATTTGCGATTTTCATGAATAGTTAACGTTGCGTTATGCTAATGAGCTTGAGGCTATAAATAGGATCCCGGATCTGGGATTGCTTGTCGCATGAAGTTAATTTGATTGCTTTTCTGATTTTCGTGACCAAGCTGCCTGCTGCTAGCTAAGCATAATGCTATGCTAGGCTATCGATAAACTTACACTAATGCTTGTCTTGCTTTGGCTGTAGAGCATAATTTCAAAATCTGAGATGACAGGGTGATTAAAACCTGTTAAGGCTCGGGACAATACTGCCCACTTTGGATGAATTGCGTGCCCATAGTAAACTGTAAAGAAATCTGTCAAATTGCTAATATATGCAAATAATAATAATTATTGAATAGAAAACACTCTAATGCTTCTAAAACCGTTTGAATTATGTCTGTATGTATAGCAGAACTCAAAGGGCAGCCAATCTCCCAAACTATTTTTCTCATCAGGAAAGTTGGGCCAACTTTGATGTCATCGCCCCCACCCTTCCCAACCAGCTATGGATCTGGGATCAGTTTCTTCCGCGAGATGTCTTCTACCATTAGAGCGTGTAAATGTGCAAATCCCGCAAGCTTTGACCCTTTGGCAGGCTAAATACAACGAGACTTGTTCCGCCATATTCAAGAGGTTAACCTCTTGAAACTCCCCATCCCGGATCCGGGATTGTGACTAAGCCTCAGGCTCATTAGCATAACGCAACGTTAACGATTTCTGAAAATCGCAAATAAAATTAAAATAATGCGTTTGTCCTCAAGCTTAGCCTTTTCTTAACAACACTGTCATCTCAGATTTTCAAAATATGCTTTTGAACCATAGAAATTGACTAATTTGTGTAAGAGTATGCAAAGCTAGCATAGCATTTTGTGTAGCATGTAGCACGCAACATTTTCACAAAAGCCAGATAACCAAATAAATAAAATCATTTACCTTTGAAGAGCTTCTGATGTTTTCAATGAGGAGACTCCCAGCCACATACCAAATGCGCAGTGTTTCCTGAAAGCGTCTGTGTGTAGGAGAAATCGTTCCGTTTTCTACATTGCGCCTGGCTACCGAAACGAACCGAAAATGCAGTCACCTACAACGTGAAACTTTTTCCGGATTAACTACATAATATCGACCGAAACATGGCAAACGTTGTTTGGAATCAATCCTCAAGGTGTTTTTTCACATATCTCTTCATTGACATGCAGTTCTTGGAAGCTTGCTTCTCTCTCTGTGCCCCATGGAAAAATACTGGCAGGTGACTTTTGCGCACCAATTTCGGCGCAGGACACCGGGCGGACACGTGGTAAATGTGGTCTCTTATGGTCAATCTTCCAACGATCTGCCTACAAATACGTCACAATGCTGCAGACACCTTGGGGAAACGACAGAAAGGGCAGACTCATTCCTCTTGCGTTCACAGCCATATAAGAAGATCATGAAAGACAGAGCCTCAAATCCTTGTCATTTCCTGGATGCCAAGTCATCTTGGTTTTGCCTGAAGCTCACGTTAAAGGGCACGCACAGAGAAGATATTTGTATTTCTGGACACGTCAGAGTGTTTTCTTTCGAACAGTAGCAATTATATGCATAGTCGAGCATCTTTTTGTGACAAAATATCTTGTTTAAAACGGGAACGTTTTTCTTCCAAAAATGAAATAGCGCCACCATAAGTGTAAGAGGTTAAGTCGGTTAGGAGCAGACAGAGTAGGAAGGTAATGTAAGGGATTTCACCCCGTAGTGGACAAAAATGAATGGCAAGTTATTGGCATAGGCCAAACCATGCACACATTGGCCAATACCACCCAAAGCGGCGTTGATTCATGCAAAGTTTACTGCTATTGCCATATGGGTATTGCCAGTTGTAACACTTCAAAAATCCAACAGGTGGCGATTGCACTCCACCATGGTTTTTCATATTGGTATTGGACTCCAAGTCAACATCCAAAAGCCAAATTTTGAAAAAACGAATTTTTTTGAAAAAAACGTATCACCCCTTAAAAAAGTGCTTTCTGGACCGTTTTTCGAAATTCTTTCGCTTTTTTTGACAATTACACATGTATAAGAACTGTATGAAAATACTTTTGTCCAATTTTATTAACATAATTTTTTTAATTTTTTTACTTGCGCATATTGCATATGTTTTGTCCATTTGCAATATGATTTCATAGGAAGTCAGAAGTCAAAAGTCAAAAATTCTTAAATTTCATAAAAAACTTCACACACCCCTAAAAAGTGCTTTCTGGACCGTTTTTCGAAATTTTTTCGCATTTTGTGTCAGTTACACACGTATAAGAACTGTATCAACATACTTTAGTCATATTTTATTATTATAATGTTTTTTTTTTTTTTTGTGCATAAGGCATATGTTTTGTGGGGGCCAAATGTCATAAGAAATTTGACATGCTCAAAAATCCTTCAGAAATGCAAAATTGACTGGCCTGATGAACTCGGGATGGCCGGGCAGTGATTGTTGTTCCTTTCAATCACTCGTGGTGTTGATTTCATCATGTCCATTTGTTTATGTTTTCTCACTTTTGCAAAGTCACTGTGCATTTGCCATATGGTTAACTGGGCATTCACCATCACCAATTTGTCATGCCATAAAAATCATGCAGGAATGCCAAATTGACTGGCCCGATGAACTCGGGATGGCTGGGCAGTGATTCTGGTACCTCTCCATCGCTCGTTTGGGTTGATTTCAGAATGTCGCTTTTGGTGATGGTACCTCACTGTTAAAACATATTGCAAATGTTCCTTACTTTTGCAAAGTCACTGAAAATTTTTGCAGGAATGCCAAATTGACTGGCCCGATGAAGTCGGGATGGCTTGGCAGTGATTCTGGTACCTCTCCATCGCTCGTTAGGGTTGATTCCAGAATGTCCATTTGGTGATTTTTCTCACTCTTTCAAAGTCACTGTGCATTTGCCATATGGTTAACTGGGCAGTCACCATCACCAATTTGTCATGCTATAAAAATCATGCAGGAATGCCAAATTGACTGGCCCGATGACCTCGGGATGGCTGGGCAGTGATACTGGTACCTCTCCATGGCTCGTTTGGGTTGATTTCAGAATGTCGCTTTTGGTGATGGTACCTCACTGTTAAAACATATTGCAAATGTTCCTTACTTTTGCAAAGTCACTGAAAATTTTTGCAGGAATGCCAAATTGACTGGCCCGATGACCTCGGGATGGCTGGGCAGTGATACTGGTACCTCTCCATGGCTCGTTTGGGTTGATTTCAGAATGTCGCTTTTGGTGATGGTACCTCACTGTTAAAACAGATTGCAAATGTTCCTTACTTTTGCAAAGTCACTGAAAATTTTTGCAGGAATGCCAAATTGACTGGCCCGATGACCTCGGGATGGCTTGGCAGTGATTCTGGTACCTCTCCATCACTCGTTAGGGTTGATTTCAGAATGTCCATTTGGTCATGTTTTCTCACTCTTTCAAAGTCACTGTGCATTTGCCATATGGTTAACTGGGCAGTCACCATCACCAATTTGTCATGCCATAAAAATCATGCAGGAATGCCAAATTGACTGGCCCGATGACCTCGGGATGGCTGGGCAGTGATACTGGTACCTCTCCATCGTTCGTTAGGGTTGATTTCAGAATGTCGCTTTTGGTGATGGTACCTCACCGCTTAAACATATTGCTAATGGACAAGAGTCACCTGCAAGTCACCATCCATCAGTCAATTTGATATCATTCAAAGCTAACTATTGGAGGCACTGTCAGTCTCTACGCACCCCAATGATACGTCCCTCCATCCATGTTGTGTATCTGTGTGATTTAGTTTTCCTTTGAATTTTTATGGGAAAAATGACTGATTTACAGTTCATGGGGGTTGCCTAATCATATATATGAAGTTTTGGAAAGATCTGATATTTTTAACCCCTCCAAACAGCCCATGAGAGACCAATTATGGCACTTCCGGTTGGCACAGGAAGCTGTAACTCAACATACATCCTCATTGGGGTATTCCATTAGAGAATCCTGAGTTTTAAGTCTTTACCATTAAAACTGACTGATTTACACAGGGTTCAATGCAATATGTCCATCAAATTGCAGGCAGTGTATGGGTATACACTTTTAGGGCGATTTGAACCACTTCCGGTTGGTCCAGGAAGCTTAGAATCGACACAGGTAGACCTTATAGTGGTCTGATGGACTGGTACCAAAGACAGGTTCATACAACATTCATAACCCATATAGACTCCAGGTTGTATTTAGTGGAGCAGCCAATATATTCCTATGGGGAGAGAAGTCAATGAACACTGTTTTTATGTAAACACCTTCTTTTGACTGTGAAGGGTTAATGTCACACGGTCAAGGATAGGCTTGGACAGATCAGGAGGACCTTAGGAACAGTCCTGTGGTTGAATTGTCTTTCTAAACCTAACGGTTCCGCCGCTGTCACCCAAAATCAAATGACGTACTGGTGAAGGCTTCATATTGGGCCTATTTTTCTCATGGTCGCCGCGCTCAGACCGAGCGAGCTACGGTCAAGCGGGGCACCTCGTTGGACTCGGCACAGTCTGGACACTATGGTGATGCCATTGTTTGTGTTGATTTCAGAATGTCCATTTGGTCATGTTTTCTCACTTTTGCAAAGTCACTGTGCATTTGCCATATGGTTAACTGGGCAGTCACCATCACCAATTTGTCATGCCATAAAAATCATGTAGGAATGCCAAATTGACTGGCCCGATGACATAGGGATGGCTGGGCAGTTATTCTGGTACCTCTCCATCGCTCGTTTGGGTTGATTTCAGAATGTCGCTTTTGGTGATGGTACCTCACCGCTTAAACATATTGCAAATGTTCCTTACTTTTGCAAAGTCACAAAAAATTCTTGCAGGAATGCCAAATTGACTGGCCCGATGACCTCGGGATGGCTGGGCAGTGATACTGGTACCTCTCCATCGCTCGTTTGGGTTGATTTCAGAATGTCGCTTTTGGTGATGGTACCTCACTGTTAAAACATATTGCAAATGTTCCTTACTTTTGCAAAGTCACAGAAAATTTTTGCAGGAATGCCAAATTGACTGGCCCGATGACCTCGGGATGGCTGGGCAGTGATACTGGTACCTCTCCATCGCTCGTTTGGGCTGATTTCAGAATGTCCATTTGGTGATTTTTCTCACTCTTTCAAAGTCACTGTGCATTTGCCATATGGTTAACTGGGCAGTCACCATTACCAATTTGTCATGCCATAAAAATCATGCAGGAATGCCAAATTGACTGGCCCGATGACCTCGGGATGGCTGGGCAGTGATTTTGGCACCTCTCCATCGCTCGTTTGGGTTGATTTCAGAATGTCGCTTTTGGTGATGGTACCTCACTGTTAAAACATATTGCAAATGTTCCTTACTTTTGCAAAGTCACTGAAAATTCGTGCAGGAATGCCAAATTGACTGGCCCGATGAACTCGGGATGGCTTGGCAGTGATTCTGGTACCTCTCCATCACTCGTTAGGGTTGATTTCAGAATGTCCATTTGGTCATGTTTTCTCACTTTTGCAAAGTCACTGTGCATTTGCCATATGGTTAACTGGGCAGTCACCATCACCAATTTGTCATGCCATAAAAATCATGCAGGAATGCCAAATTGACTGGCCCGATGACATAGGGATGTCTGGGCAGTGATACTGGTACCTCTCCATCGCTCGTTTGGGTTGATTTCAGAATGTCGCTTTTGGTGATGGTACCTCACCGCTTAAACATATTGCTAATGGACAAGAGTCACCTGCAAGTCACCGTCCATCAGTCAATTTGATATCATTCTGACACCAAACTGATACAAACTGACACCAAACCCACTTTTCCCAACTCATTTAGGAGCCAAGTATAACATACTTCAGAGCTGGCCCAAAATTCACAAGGCCTTCGGTACAAAACATTAAAAAACCATAAAACACATAGTTACTTTCTAGCTGCGGGGCCAGTTCGGACATTATGTGTAGTCCTATGTGAGGCGACCCCGAATCCCGAGTTTCGGCCCGATAGGTCATTTGGTGTCCGAGTAAAAGCCTAATTGGTGCTGAAAATCCACTTTTTCAATGCCTTGCTACGGGGTCCTTGAATGAGCTATCGGACCGAGATGTTGGGTTCTGTCTCTATGGGCCAAGACGGTCACAATGCAC
The DNA here is from genome assembly GCF_036934945.1 of Oncorhynchus masou masou. Taxonomy (NCBI): domain Eukaryota; kingdom Metazoa; phylum Chordata; class Actinopteri; order Salmoniformes; family Salmonidae; genus Oncorhynchus; species Oncorhynchus masou. The sequence continues at coordinate 145,010 of NC_088213.1, read as the reverse complement.
CTAGTCTTGTGTCTCTGGGACATTTCTAAATGTCGCCATTTTCGTAATGGTCAAAATGAATTGAAGTCATTGCAAATGTTCGACGCTGTTTCTCGGTCCGAGAACATTCTAGAGCGCCGTAACTCACCACGCACTATCTACCTGAGGTCTAGAACAGGATTCTAAAGTTTCGGAACTCTAGGTCTGACGGTTCTTTTTTAGCTCGAACAAAGCTAACTATTGGAGGCACTGTCAGTCTCTACACACCCCAATACGTCCCTCCATCCAAGTTGTGTATCTGTGTGATTTATTTTTCCTTTGAATTTTTATGGGAAAAATGACTGATTTACAGTTCATGGGGGTTGTCTAATCACACATATGAAGTTTTGGACAGATCTGATTTTTTTAACCCTTCCAAACAGCCCCTGAGTCACCAATTAGGCACTTCCGGTTGGCACAGGAAGCTATAAATACACACATGTCTTGACTGACATAGAAACCTAGGGAATCCTGAGTTTTAAGTCTTTAAGTTGAGAATTGACTGATCTACACAGGGTTGAATAATGCAGAGGCCTCGGCACCTTTCGAGGTGATGTACATCCAAATACCTTTTGGGTCAATCTAACCACTTCCGGTTGCTCCAGGAAGCTTAGAATCGACACAGGTAGACCTCATAGTGGTCTGATGGAATGTCATAGAAGACAGGTTCATACAGCATTCATAACCCATATAGACTCCAGGTTGTATTTAGGGGAGCAGGCAATGTATTCCTATGGGGAGAGAAGTCAATGCACACTGTTTTTTTGTAAACACCTTCTTTTAACTGTGAAAGGTTAATGCCACACAGTCAAGGTTAGGCTTGCACAGATCGGGAGGACCTTAGGAACAGTCCTGTGTTTGAATTGTCCTTCTAAACCTAACGGTTCCGCCGCTGTCACCCAAAATCAAATAACATTGTGGTGCAGGCTTCATTGTGGGCCTATTTTTCTCATGGTCGCTGCGCTCAGACCGAGCGAGCTACGGTCAAGCGGGGCACCTCGTTGGACTCGGCACGGCCTTGGGATTATGTTTATGCCATTGCCTGCTCTCTGTGTCTTTAAACACCACGCTTTGTCACTCCATCCTTGCTGTGTGTGTGTGTGAGAGCTTTTCTTTGACATCTGTTGGGAAAAATGACTGATTTACAGTTCATGGGGGTTGTCTAATCACACATATGAAGTTTTGGACAGATCTGATTTTTTTAACCCTTCCAAACAGCCCCTGAGTCACCAATTATGGCACTTCCGGTTGGCACAGGAAGCTATAAATACACACATGTCTTGACTGACATAGAAACCTAGGGAATCCTGAGTTTTAAGTCTTTAAGTTGAGAATTGACTGATCTACACAGGGTTGAATAATGCAGAGGCCTCGGCACCTTTCGAGGTGATGTACATCCAAATACCTTTTGGGTCAATCTAACCACTTCCGGTTGCTCCAGGAAGCTTAGAATCGACACAGGTAGACCTCATAGTGGTCTGATGGAATGTCATAGAAGACAGGTTCATACAGCATTCATAACCCATATAGACTCCAGGTTGTATTTAGGGGAGCAGGCAATGTATTCCTATGGGGAGAGAAGTCAATGCACACTGTTTTTGTAAACACCTTCTTTTAACTGTGAAAGGTTAATGCCACACAGTCAAGGTTAGGCTTGCACAGATCGGGAGGACCTTAGGAACAGTCCTGTGTTTGAATTGTCCTTCTAAACCTAACGGTTCCGCCGCTGTCACCCAAAATCCAATGACATTGTGGTGCAGGCATCATTGTGGGCCTATTTTTCTCATGGTCGCTGCGCTCAGACCGAGTGAGCTACGGTCAAGAGGGGCACCTCGTTGGACTCGGCACGGCCTTGGGATTATGTTTATGCCATTGCCTGCTCTCTGTGTCTTTAAACACCACGCTTTGTCACTCCATCCTTGCTGTGTGTGTGTGTGTGAGAGCTTTTCTTTGACATCTGTTGGGAAAAATGACTGATTTACAGTTCATGGGGGTTGTCTAATCACACATATGAAGTTTTGGACAGATCTGATTTTTTTAACCCTTCCAAACAGCCCCTGAGACACCAATTATGGCACTTCCGGTTGGCACAGGAAGCTATAAATAAACTCATATCCTCATTGGGGTATGCCTTTACAGAATTAAGAACTGAGTTATTTACGGAGGGTTTAGTGAGTGTGTGTTATTTCAGAAAATCATAGAAAATCACAGAAATGTCGCAGAGCTCCGCAGCACATTTTAAAAATACTCGTATGAACACCCTGCAACTGGATCTGTAACCGTTGAAAAAAAAAACACCTATATCTGAACATCACGATCTGGTCAACGTACGATTTCTCGTAAATGACGATAGATAAATGGCCGATTTTTTTTTTATTGACACCGGAGGCTCCTTGACTTTGACGTGAAGTGAAAAAATCTTTTCTCTATTTTCATTTTGGACCTTTAATCCCAGAAATATGGCCATAACTCAAAAACCGTTGAGGCCTAGACGCCATCTTGTTCGGGGCCATCTTCCCATAATGCCAAACCTACGCTCACCAAGTTTCGGCTTCGAAATATTTTCGGTTTCCGAGATATGGCACGTCGTGATTCGTGATGTTTTGTCCAATAGCAATATGATTGCTTATGCCCTCTTGTGGGATATTTCGGCATTGCGCAAAAATGGGCTAAAATTTGTTTATTTTATTAAACGAAAACCGAATGTCCGACAAAGTTCATTTGATGACTTCCCGGTAGGTCTGGCCCTACCGCTCGGCCCGACGCCGTCCCCGAATTTCTAAAATGTTTTCGGACGTCTAGTAAGGGACCGTACAGTTCCAATAGGGACTTTCTCACTAACTATACGGTGATTGTCGAAATGTTCCCTTAAGGTATGTACGGGGTTATGGAAGAAGTGTAGTGAGTAAACCTGAGGAAATGGTCAGGGTGACAATTGACCATTTCCGAGGGTTTTTTAAAGAAAGAGAGGTAGATGTAGAGCAGGGAAATGTGTTTCTAGATAACCTGTCCCGGCGTTTGCCCAGAGGACATTAGAGAAGCGATGGAGGCCCAGATCTCCCTCGAAGAGGTTGAGAGCACCCTCAGGAGGATGGGAAAAGGGAAGGTGCCTACCGGCCGAGTTTTACCTCAAGTTTTGGAGTATACTTGGACCGGTGGTACTCGAAGTCTTGAAGGCCATCCTCGAGATGGGTGTCCAGGGGGGTTCAATGGCTGTTGGTGTGCTGTCGCTTCTTTACAAGAAGGGGGACGCAATAGACCTTGGCAACTGGCGGCCATTGACCATGCTGTGTGTAGATTACAAGTTGCTTGCAAAGGTCTTAGCGGACTGATTGCGCACAGCCCTTCCCTACGTCATCCATGAGGATCAGACAAGAGGGGATTTTGTTTTGACGTGGGCAAGATTAGAGAGAGGTGTAGGGAAAGCGAGAGGGACTGATAGGGATAGGTTTCTGCTCTGGCTTCTCATGAGTCTCTTTAAAAAGGGGCTGTGGGAAGCCAGGCAGAACATGGTCAAGACAGGGAGAGATTGGGGGGTGGAAGGGATAGTGAGGAGGGTGGAAGGAGATGTAAGGGGGAGGATGAAGAGGGAGGAGAGAAAGTGGGGGAAGCATGCGGCACGGGAGAGGTGGAAAGGGGGATTAGGGCTGATGGTGATTTAGTTTTTGTAAGGGAATAGATTAGGGACGGGGAGATAGGGAAAGGTATTGGTGAGGTATGACGGGGAGGAATGATGCTCCCCTGAGATTTTATTTTGGTGTTTCTTTGATTATTACGTTAAAATACCAAGTTTTTTGAATGTTTGAACATAATAAATTATTTTTTCAAAAAAAATTAAAAAATAAATCTGTTCTTATCAGTTTAATATCTGATACGTCCCCCGTCGGGGGACCTTATATTAAATTGATTTTTTGAACAGGGAGTCGGAAATGGGGCTTGCTCCGTCCGCTCCACGCATCGACCCGGTATTGCAGTACCTCCGGGAACGGTGCAACACTTTTCTCCCGTTGGTCAAGGAAAAATACAAACTCACAAAGCTATGTAAACAGCTTGCTGCTAGCTAGCTAGCAGAAGAAGAGAAGGGACAAAAACATTCAAACTGAAAGAAGGGCGAAGCGCTCTTCAATGGGGTCCCCCGTTTCTCGCCATTTTTGTTTAAAAAACAAATTGGGCCAGGATAGTGTGTGTGTGTGTGTGTGTCTCTCTCTGTCTCTCTCTGTGTCGTCTCTGTGTCTGTGACCCTCTTTTTATCCACAGCCCTCAAACTCGGAAGAGTGGGTTCCGGGAGCACCCGCGGGAACCCGGCCGAGAGTGCACAGAGTGTGTCTCGGGCCCCGACCTCTGGCTTCCATACAACTCTGGTTTCTCTTCATTACGCACAAGCCTTTCGCTTTTTACTAAAGACTTCCGTGGAGAGGAATAGTTACACGAGTTCAACGTATTTTTGGAGGGGCTTTGCTTCTTGCAGAGCCCGGTATGTTGTTTCAAGAGAAATTGACAGAGGTGGGCCATGATAGTGACTTAAAGACGCATTAGCGACTTTCTCCAAAAAACACCTGTCTTTCTTTCTGTCTGTCGCCGGGTGGGTGGGTGAGAAGGCAGGGAGGGTTGGTTGGAGACGGCTTTTGCAAACCCGCTGAGGTCTGTCGAGGCCCCCGGGGGCCCGGCGTTTGCAGGGTTCCATTTGTGGGTTATCGCTTCTCGGCCTTTTGGCTCAGATCAAGCTTGGTACCGAGGTGCCCCAAAGCCCGCTGAGTCAGAAGGTCGAAGGAAGGCAGGAGGGAGTACGTGTTTGTTTTTGGTGGGAATCGCGTTTTCCGATTTTTCACGATTCTTTTTGGCTTCTTTTTGGAAAGAGAGCTTTTTGTTTATTGGGAAGCGTGTCATTGTCCAGGGTGGAAATGGCACGCAACTCTTCCAACAAGATGGTACCAGGAATTGGGATAGCCAACACGGTGAGATTCGCTTGGAGGAATAAAGAGATGGAGCAGTTTGGAAGAGAGACTTTCGGGAGAACCATTTTAATGGGGACCCTGAGTTTGGAAGTGAAGGACGTGCTATGCCTCCAATCGAATCCAATGGAGGGAGGTTATGACGTGACGCTGCACACGGAGGAGATGCACGACAAGATACTGAAGAAGGCACGAGAGGATGGAAAAGAGAGACCCCTGTGCCATTACGAGGTGACCAGCCTGGGAAAAAACAATTTCAGGGTGATCACCGTCACCATGTACAATCCACATGTGAAGGACGAGGAGGTGAGGGTCTTTCTGGGGAGATATGTTGACAATGTCTCCTCAGCGAGGCACCTCAGGGACTCCCTGGGATTCTGGAACAGGAAGAGAGGGTTCCAAGTGCTACTCAGGGAGGACCCGAAGGGTTTTGGTGGCTACCTCCATCCTCCAGCGATGTTCTCCCTGGGGACTGACAGGGGGACACTGTATTATGCCCGTCAGCCTCCGTTCTGCAGGCGTTGTATGGCCTACGGCCATATCCTGGCCTCGTGCAGCACCAGAAAGTGCAGGTACTGTGGATCGGCAGAGCACGAGGCCAAGGAATGTGACGAGCCCAAGGTTTGCCACGGGTGTGGCTCGTCAGTACACCTGTGGCGTGATTGCCCGACTCGTCAAAGGTCGTACGCGTCTGCAGCGGGGGGAACGGGGGATGGGGGGAGAAGAGAAAGAAAGGGAACGGACGACGGTGATGGCACAGGGGTAAAGACTGCACGGAAAGAGGATGGAAAGAAGGAGGTGGTGAGTGAGAAGAGAGGAGAAGAGGAGGTGGAAGGAGCGAAGAAGAGGGAGGCGGAGGACGGAACGGTGAAGGAAAAGAAGAGAGAAGAGAAGATGGGAGCAGATAGGGAAGATGGAAGGAAGGAGTGGGGGAGTGATCTGGTGGAACAAATGAGGGAGATGGTGGAGGGGATGGAGGACATGGTCACCCCTTTGCCGCCATCTCAGAGGAAGAGAGGGAAGAAGAGGATGGATCTGGGGGACGGGAAGAGGAGAGTTGATGAGGGGGTAGCAAAGAGAGGGATGGGGGAGGGAAAAGTTTCTCTGGATTCATTTTTTTCTTCTGCCCCTCAGGATACGGTGGAGAGTGAATCCCTGGAAGGGGCTCGGGACTGTCTGGCTGGGGTTTCTCAACTCCTCTTTGAGGAGATGGGGTCCCCTAGCCTCGGCCCGGAAGCTTTCAGGGAAGGAGTAATGGAGGGTGGTGGTGGAGAACCCAGGATGCAGAACACTTCAAGGCCTAACACCATACCTGCATCCTGGGTTGGAGAAATGGAGGAGGACGGGGGGACGTCAGGAGTGGAGAAGGCGTCCCCGCCGGATGTGATGGAGCAGGGGAGCATCGGGTGAGCCTCCTGTTTTTGGTTTGGGTTTATTTACTGAGGTTTTTGTTGTTGTAAATAATTAATGAATAGTTCTATTAAATTGTTTAGTTTAAATGTAAGGGGTTTGAGGGATTTTGTTAAGAGGAGGGCGGTGTTTAGTTTTTTAGAGGGGGTGGGTTTTGATGTTTGTTTTGTACAGGAGGTTCACCTGAGGGATGGAGGGGATGTTGTTAGATTTAAGAGGGAGTGGAATAAGGGAGAGTCATTTTGGAGCATAGGAGGGGTGCACTCGACAGGAGTAGGGATTTTGTTTGGGAATAGGGAGGTGAAGGTAGAGGGCACTTTTGTTGTAATGCAGGGGAGGGTTTTAGGGGTGGATGTGACATTTAGGGATAGTAGGTATAGGTTAGTGGTGGTGTATGGACCGCAGGTGGCGGCAGACAGGAGGGAGATGGTGGACTGTCTGACGCCCCTGTGTGTTACAAATAGGCACTTGGTGATAGGAGGTGATTTTAACATAGATTTGGGGATAGTAGTGCAGGCGCTATCACCGGGCTAATGGCTTGCCATGGTCTGGTTGATGGCGGCCTGCACACTACTCCGACATTGGCCGGTCCTACATGGCGCAACTCCAGGGGGGTTGCGCGGAGGCTCGACTACATTTTTGTATCCAGGTCTTTGGGTCAGTTGTCTGGGCGCCTGTTACCTGTGTTCTTTTCGGACCACGACGGCGTGTTCCTGCAGGTGGGGTCGCCAGTCTGCCTCTTCGGTAGGGGGTACTGGAAGTTAGATCGGGATGTGCTGGAGGAGCAGGCTTTCGTTGATGCCTTTTTTGGTTTCTTTCGGAGGCTTGATGGCCTCCGGTCCATGTGCGAGGGGGTGTTAGAGTGGTGGGATTTGGTTAAGGTAAGGATTAGGGCCTTTATAATAGGTTATTGTAAGAGGAAGAAAAGGGAGGGAGGGAGGGGGATCGTATCCAAAGGTTAATAGAACTCGAGTACGAGGCAGACAACCTCGGCGGGTCTATTGACTGGGAGAGATTCTCAGCCCTGAAGGCGCAGCTCAGGGAGCTGCAGGAGCGGAATGCTCGAGCTTTCCTGGAGCGTGCTCATACTGGCTTTTTAGAACATAATGAGACTTTTTCCGCTATGTTCTTTAAGTCGGTTAGGGCCAGGCAGAGTAGGAAGGTAATGAATGGAGTTAGAGGAGAAGATGGTAGTGTAGCTAGAGAGCCGGAGGAGATGGTCAGAGTGACCACTAACCATTTCCGAGGTTTCTTTCAGGAGAGAGAGGCTTTGCAAGGACTCGTGACTGACAAGGTCCCTTGCCATTATTGGGGACTTCACCCGAGCGTCGGGAGCGGTTCTGAACCACGCAAAGTCTTCCGTTAAATATTTCGGAAGATGGCGCGGCAGAACGGATGTGCCCGGGGGGTTATCTCTCTGTGAGGTGGCCCTGAGGATTCTCGGGGTCCATTTTGAGACCTCTGGCTCAGCGACGCTGAACTGGAACATGGGTATCGCAGTGGTACAGAAGAAGCTGGCAATGTGGAAGGCTAGGTCTTTGTCTTTTATGGGCAAGGTCCTGGTCCTAAAGGTGGATGTATTGCCATCTCTTTTGTACTTTGTACTCCAGGGGGGTTGCGCGGAGGCTTGACTATATTTTTCTATCTAGGTCCTTGGGTCAGTTGTCTGGACGGCTGTTGCCTGTCTTCTTTTCAGATCACGACGGGGTGCTCCTGCAGGTGAGTTCGCCAGTCTGCCTCTTCGGTAGGGGGTACTGGAAATTAGATTGGGATGTGCTGGATGAGCAAGCTTTCGTTAATGCCTTTATTGCTGTGTTTCGGGGGCTTGAAGGCCTCCGGTCCATGTGCGAGGGGGTGTTAGAGTGGTGGGATTTAGTCAAGGTAAGGATTAGGGTCTTTATTATAGGATATTGCAAGAGGAGAAAAAGGGAGGAAAGGAGGGAGGTGGATCATATCCAAACGTTGCTCGAGCTCGAGTACGAGGCAGGCAACCTCGGCGGGTCGGTCGACTGGGAGAGATCCACTGCCCTGAAGGCGCAGCTCAGGGAGCTGCAGGAGCGGAAGGCTCGAGCTTTCCAGGAGCGTGCGCATAGTGGTTTTTCAGAACATAACAAGACTTGTTCCGCTATGTTCTTTAAATCGGTTAGGGATAGACAGAGTAGCAAAGTAATGTACGGTGTTATGGAAGAAAATGGTAGTGTAGCTAGAGAGCCGGAGGAGATGGTCAGAGTGACCACTGACCATTTCCAAGGTTTCTTTAAGGAGAGGGAAGTAGATGTAGAGCAGGTAAGTGTGTTCTTAGAACACTTGTCCCGGCAATTGCCAGAGGACATTAGAGAAGCGATGGAGGCTCAGATCTCCCTTGAAGAGGTTGAGAGCGCCCTCAGGAGGATGGGAAAAGGGAAGGTACCTGGGATGGATGGGCTGCCGGCCGAGTTTTACCTCACGTTTTGGGGGATACTCGGACCGGTGGAAGTCTTGAAGGCCATCCTCGAGACGGGGGTCCCGGGAGGATCAATGGCCGTCGGTGTGCTGTCACTTCTTTACAAGAAGGGGGACGCCACAGACCTTGGCAACTGGCGGCCATTGACCATGCTGTGTGTAGACTACAAGCTGCTTGCAAAGGTCCTAGCGGATCGGTTGCGCACAGCCCTTCCCTACGCCGTTCATGAGGATCAGGCGTGCGGGGTAGAGGGCCGCTCTATCAGGTGGAACCTACAGTTGGTCAGGGACTCCATCGCTTGGGTAGAAGATAGAGGGCTGCCTTTAATGGTAGCAGTGCTAGATCAGGCGAAAGCCTTTGATCGGGAGAATAGATCTTTTCTTTACAGGGTATTAGGTAGATTAGGATTTGGGGTGAAGTTTATAGGATGGATCCGTACCTTATATTTCGGAGCGGGGTGCCGGGTTAGCGTAAACGGTCACATGGGTGACGTTTTTGACCTCTCGTCAGGGGTCAGGCAGGGGTGCCCGCTCTCGGCTCTCCTCTTCATTCTGTACATGGAGCCTCTGGGGGCTGCCATTAGAGCAGACACAGGGGTGGAGGGCTTGCTAATCCCTGGAAGCGGCGGACTACGCGTCAAGGTGACGCAGTACGCCGACGACACTTCCTTGCTTCTTTGCAAGGACTCGTGACAGACAAGGTCCCTTGCATACATTAAACTGATGAGAACATAATTTTTTTTTGTTAGAAAAATAATTTATTACAAACAATAATACTCATTCAAACTTAAATAATGCTATTTTTCCGTTAAACAAAACCCCAAAACAAAAACTCAGGGGAGCATCATCCCTCCCCGTCATACCTAACCAATACCTTTCCCTATCTCCCCGTCCCTAATCTATTACCTTAAAAAAACTAAATCACTACCAGCCCTAATCCCCCTTTCCACCTCTCCCTTACCGCATGCTGCCTCCACTTCCTCTTCATCCTCCCCCTTACATCTCCTTCCACCCTCCTCACTATCCCTTCCAATCTCTCCCTGTCTTGACCATGTTCTTCCTGGCTTCCCACAGCCCCCTTTTAAAGAGACTCATGAGAAGCCAGAGCAGAAACCTATCCCTATCAGTCCCTCTCGCTTTCCCTACACCTCTCTCTAGCCTTGCCCATGTCATAACAAAATCCCCTCTTACCTTACCTAACAACACCCGTGCCCTAGCCCATACCACTCCGGCAAAGGCACAGTCCCAAAAGACATGGCGCACAGTCTCCTCCCTGCCACAAGTGGGTCTTGGACAGGTGGGGGATCGCGCCAAGCTATGCCGGTACATGATGGATCGTACCGGCAAGCACTTGTGGAGGCCCAACCAATTCAGGTCCTTGAGCCTGTTGTCCAGGCCCCGCGCCTGCACTCCCTCCCAGACCACCGTCGAGATACCCGCTACAGGCGCCGGACTCCCTGCCTGTCTGACCTCCTCGTACAGGTGGCTGTGGTCTAAACCTACTTGGGCAACTTCAACCTCGGGGTGCGCACGTAGCCACTTGGCCAAAGTGCCACGGCAGCTGTTCCGCCCGAGGACCCGCGTTAGACCACACCATTACGCTTCTCGCTTGGTAGGAGAAGAACATCCGCAGGAGGTAACCGGACGGGTGTGTCACCGGATTAGCCAGTTCTGTCAACACAAAGGACACAAACATTGTGTCCAGCTTGAGGGGGATGTTTGGTACCCCCCTACCTCCCTCCCCGATGGGACAGAGCATGCGAGCCCTGGCGACCCACTCGTACCTGCCACCCCACATGAACTGAAACACCAGCCTCACTAGAGGCCTCCTCAGACAAGCCGGCAATGGGTAGATGTATGCCAAATACAACAGAGATGGCAATACATCCACCTTGAGGACCAGGACCTTGCCTACAAAAGACAATGACCTAGCCTTCCACATTGCTAGCTTCCTCTGTACCACTGCAATACCCATGTTCCAGTTCAGCGTCGCTGAGCCGGAGGTCTCAAAATGGACCCCAAGAATCCTCAGGGCCAGCTCACAGAGAGATAACCCCCAGGGCACATCCGTCTGACCGCGCCATCTTCCGAAAAACTTAACGGAAGACTTTGCATGGTTCAGAACTACCCCCGAAGCTCGGGTGAAATCCCCAATGATGGCAAGGGACCTTGTCAGGCTCGAGTTCTAACATAACAGCAAGGAAGTGTCGTCGGCGTACTGCGTCATCTTAACACGCAGCCCACCGCTTCCAAGCATCAACAAGCCCTCCACCCCCGTGTCTGCCCTAATGGCAGCCCCCAGAGGCTCCATGTACAGAACAAAGAGGAGTGCCGAGAGAGGGCACCCTTGCTTGACCCCAGACGAGAGGTCAAAACCGTCACCCAAGTGACCGTTTACACTAACACGACACCCCGCTCTGACATATAATGTACGGATCCATCCTATATACTTCTCCCCAAATCCTAATCTACCTAACACCCTGAATAGAAAAGATCTATTCATGCGATCAAAGGCTTCCGCCTGATCAAGCGCTGCTACCATTAAAGGCAGACCTCTATCTTCAACCCATGTGATGGAGTCCCTGATCAACTGAAGATTCCATCTAATAGAACGTCCCTCTACCCCGCACGTCTGATCCTCGTGGACGACGTAGGGAAGTGCTGTGCGCAACCGGTCCGCTAAGACCTTTGCAAGCAGCTTGTAATCTACGCACAGCATGGTCAACGGCCGCCAGTTGCCAAGGTCAGTTGCTTCCCCCTTCTTATAAAGAAGTGACAGCACACCAACAGCCATTGATCCCCCCGGGACACCCGTCTCAAGGATGGCCTTCAAGACTTTGAGGACCATCGGTCCAAGTATACCCCAAAACTTGAGGTAAAACTCAGCCGGCAGCCCATCCATCCCAGGCACCTTCCCTTTTCCCATCCTCCTAAGAACGCTCTCAACCTCTTCTAGTGAGATCTGGGCCTCCATCGCGTCTCTAATGTCCTCCGGCAACCGCCGGGACAAGTGTTCTAAAAACACGTATCCCTGCTCTACATCTATTTCCCTTTCCTTAAATAAACCTCTGAAATGTTCAGTTGTCACCCTGACCATTTCCTCTGGTTTACTTACTATACTACCATTTTCTCCCCTAACGACATGCATTACCTTCCTACTCTGCCTGGCCCTAACCGACTTAACCTCTTGAAACTCCCCATCCCGGATCCGGGATTGTGACTAAGCCTCAGGCTCATTAGCATAACGCAACGTTAACGATTTCTGAAAATCGCAAATAAAATTAAAATAATGCGTTTGCTCTCAAGCTTAGCCTTTTCTTAACAACACTGTCATCTCAGATTTTCAAAATATGCTTTTGAACCATAGAAATGGACTAATTTGTGTAAGAGTATGCAAAGCTAGCATAGCATTTTGTGTAGCATGTAGCACGCAACATTTTCACAAAAGCCAGATAACCAAATAAATAAAATCATTTACCTTTGAAGAGCTTCTGATGTTTTCAATGAGGAGACTCCCAGCCACATACCAAATGCGTGTAGTGTTTCCTGAAAGCGTCTGTGTGTAGGAGAAATCGTTCCGTTTTCTACATTGCGCCTGGCTACCGAAACGAACCGAAAATGCAGTCACCTACAACGTGAAACTTTTTCCGGATTAACTACATAATATCGACCGAAACATGGCAAACGTTGTTTGGAATCAATCCTCAAGGTGATTTTTCACATATCTCTTCATTGACATGCAGTTCGTGGAAGCTTGCTTCTCTCTCTGTGCCCCATGGAAAAATACTGGCAGGTGACTTTTGCGCACCAATTTCGGCGCAGGACACCGGGCGGACACGTGGTAAATGTGGTCTCTTATGGTCAATCTTCCAACGATCTGCCTACAAATACGTCACAATGCTGCAGACACCTTGGGGAAACGACAGAAAGGGCAGACTCATTCCTCTTGCGTTCACAGCCATATAAGGAGATCATGAAAGACAGAGCCTCAAAAATCCTTGTCATTTCCTGGATGCCAAGTCATCTTGGTTTTGCCTGAAGCTCACGTTAAAGGGCACGCACAGAGAAGATATTTGTATTTCTGGACACGTCAGAGTGTTTTCTTTCAAACAGTAGCAATTATATGCATAGTCGAGCATCTTTTTGTGACAAAATATCTTGTTTAAAACGGGAACGTTTTTCTTCCAAAAATGAAATAGCGCCACCATAAGTGTAAGAGGTTAAAGAACATAGCGGAACAAGTCTCATTATGTTCTAGAAAGCCATTATGCGCAAGCTCTAGGAAAGCTCGAGCCTTCTGCTCCTGCAGCTCCCTGAGCTGCGCCTTTAGGGCTGCGGATCTCTCCCAGTCAATCGACACGCCGAGGTTGCCTGCCTCGTACTCAAGTTCAATTAACCTTTGGATATGATCCACCTCCCTCCTTTCCTCCCTCTTTTTCCTTTTACAATACCCTATTATAAAAGCCCTAATTCTCACCTTAACACCCCCTCGCACATAGACCGGAGGCCGTCAAGCCTTCGAAAGAAACAAAAAAATGCGTCAACGAAAGCCTGCTCCTCCAGTATATCCCGATATAACTTCCAGTACCCCCTACTGAAGAGACAGACTGGCGACCCCACCTGCAGGAACACACCGTCGTGATCCGAGAAGAAAACAGGCAACACCCGCCCAGACAACTGACCCAAAGACCTGGATATAAAAATGTAGTCGAGCCTCCGCACAACCCCCTCTGGAGTTGCGCCATGTAGGACCGACCATTACCGGAGTAGTGTGCAATCCCCTCCTATCACCAAGTGCCTATTTGTAACACACAGGGGCGCCAGATAGTCCACCATCTCCCTCCTGTCTGCCGCCACCTGTGGTCCATACACCCCAATTAACCTATATCTAACTTCTCTATACTTCACATCTATCCCCATAACTCTACCCTGCATTATAACAAAAGTGCTCTCTACCTTAACCTCTCTATTCCCCCACAAAATCCCTACTCCTGTTGAGTGCACCCCTCCTATGCCCCAAAAAGATTCCCCCTTATCCCACTCCCTCCTATATCTATGCACATCCCCACCATCCCTCAGGTGAACCTCCTGTAAAAAACAGAAATCAAAACCCACCCTCTAAATAACAAAATACCGCCCTCCTTTTAACAAAGTCCCTTAACCCTCTAACATTTAAACTAAGAAAAGAAACAGACATATTTATTTAACAATAACCAACAATTAAACCCAAAACCCAAAGAAAAAAACAGGAGACTCACCCGATGCTCCCCTGGTCCTTCTCCACCGGCGGGGACGTCCTCTCCTCTCCTGACGTCGCCCCCATCTCTCCGACACAGGATGCAGGCAAGGTGTTAGGTCTTGGAGTGTCCTGCATCCTGGGTCCTCCACCAACACTCTCCCTGCAGGCTGCCTGTCTGAGAGTAGGGGACCCCATCTCCTCAAACAGGAGCTGGGATTCCCCCCCAGACAAGCAGCCCTGATCAATCCCCTGGCTCTCACTCTCCACTAGCAGACCAGGGGCTGAGGAGAAGAGAGAGTTCAAAAAGACGTTACCCTACCCCATCCCTCTCTTGGCTCCCCCCTCCCCATCTACTCCCCCCTCCCCACCTACCGAGCCCCCCTTCATCTTCCGTGTAGGAGGTAGCGGGGAGACACCACCCCTCTTCCCCGTTAGCTCCTCCACCATTTCCCTCATCTCTTCTACCAGGAAACTTGACATACTATCTCCCCACTCCCTCACCCCCCCCGCCACAGGTCCTGCCACAGGCACCCCTCCCCCCACAGGTCCTGCCACAGGCACCCTCTCCCTCCCCACAGGTCCTTCCACAGGCACCCCCTCCCCCCCCACAGGTCCTTCCACAGGCACCCCATCCCCCACCCCCACCACTCCCTCCGTTGATCTTCCACTCCCTTGGCTTCCTTCTTCTTTCCTTCTACTCCCGCATCTCCTCTCTTCCTTTCTCCTTCCGCTGTCACTCCTTTCTCCTCTTCTTTCTTCTTGCCCTCCGGGCCAGCTCTCTACGCTCGAAATGGCCCTCCGTCCCCCCTCTTCTTCCCCCATCCCCCGCTCCTGCTCCCCCTCCAACTGCAGACGCGTATGACCTCTGACGAGCCAGGCAATCACGCCACAGGTGCTGAGTGGAACCACACCCGTGGCAAGCCTTCGGCTCGTCGCAGTCCTTGGCCTCGTGCTCCCCAGATCCACAAAACATACACTTTCTAGTGCTGCACGAGGCCAGGATGTGTCCATAGGCCATACAGCGTCTGCAAAATGGATGCTGACGTGCATAATATAATGTCCTGCTGTCAGCCCCCAGGGAGAACATAGCCGGAGGATGAAGGTAGCCGCCCAGCCCGTTCGGGTCCTCCCTAAGGAGGGCTTGAAACGCCCTCCTTCCGTTCCAAAAGCCCATTGAATCTTTGAGGAGCCTTGCTGAGGAGACACTATTCATGTACCTCCTCAGGAAGGCCCTCACTTCCTCATCTCTAACATAAGGATTATACATGTTAACCGTGACAATCCTATAGTTGCTCCTTTCCAGGCTTGTCACTTCGTAGTTTCCCATCGGCTTCGTAACTCCCACCGCTCTTGCCCTTCGCAAGATCTCATCATGTTTTTCTTCAGTGTGTAACATCACATCAAAAGTGCCCTCTAATGAGTTGCCTTGAAGGCAAAAAACATCCTTCACTGTCAACTTAAGTATCCCGATAAGGATGGTCCTTCCAAACGTTTCCCGTCCATAATGCTCAGTCTCCTTATCCTTCCACGTGAATTGCACTGTGTTTGCAAGCCCAATTACAGGAATTGGCTTTTTTCCATTCTTTTGCTCCATCTCCACAAGGAGATTGGAGCTCTCTTCTCCATTCACGCTTTCTTCCTAGAAAATAATTATCCAGGAAAGAAACCCCAAAATGGCCGAAAATCAAAAAAAACTTACCGCTCTCCGACTTCGACCTTTTGACTCAGCGGGCTCTGGGGCACCTCAGTACCAAGCTTGATCTGAGCCAAAAGGCAGAGAAGCAATAACCCACAAATGGAACCCTGCAACCGCCGTGCCCCCGAGGGTCTCGACAGACCTCAGCGGGTTTGCAAAAGCCGTCTCCTCCCTCCCCACCCACTCACTCACCCACCCACCCACCCACCCACCGACTGTTTCCCCCCCGGCGACAGACAGCTGTTTTTTGGAAAAAGTCGCTAATGCGTCTTTAAGTCACTATCCTGGCCCACCTCTGTCAATTTCTCTTGAAACAAGATACCGGGCTCTGCAAGAAGCAAAGCCCCTCCAAAAATACGTTGAACTCGTAAGTATTCCTCTCCACGGAAGTCTTTAGTAAAAGGCGAAAGGCTTGTGCGTAATGAAGAGAAACCAGAGTCGTATGGAAGTCAGAGGTCGGGGCCCGAGACACACTCTGTGCACTCTAGGCCGGGTTCCCGCGGGTGCTCCCGGAACCCACTCTTCCGAGTTTTCGAGGGCTGTGGATAACAAGAAGGTCAGAGACAGAGAGAGACAGAGACAACACTTCACACAGGAGCAACAGATCAATAGACACCCCACCCAGACCAGCGAGACACCCTCCCAGACCTGCAGGACCCCCCCTGGACCTACACATAGAGAACCCACGCCAAGAGGAATTACACCCAGACACATCCACTCCCCCATGTCAACCATGCCCACACCCCATTTAGACCCCATCAGATCAGACCTATGCCACTCCTGCCCACCCCATGCACCCCACCCCCGCAAAGAGGGTCTCAACATGGAAGCCACACATACGCCCAGGTAGTGAGTGGGAAAACAGTCCCAACCCCCACTCTCACACTCGCCCAAGCCAATGGCATGTACCAGATGCTCAGCAGGCTCTGCTCACACTTACTGGCCTGAGGCCAAACAACATTGAACACTATGGAACAAAAAGCCTTCACTATATCATCCTGGAATCATCTGCCTTTGGCCTGAAGAGCAGAAACCCAGACTTCACCAAAGAAATCGGTAATACAGACATTGTCATCCTGCAAGAAACCTGGTATAGAGGAGACAGACCCACTGGTTGCCCTCTAGGTTACAGAGAGCTGGTAGTCCCATCCACCAAACTACCAGGTGTGAAACAGGGAAGGGACTCAGGGGGTATGCTAATTTAGTATAGAGCAGACTCACTCCATTAAATTAATCAAAACAGGAACATTCTACATTTGGCTAGAAATTGAAAAGGAAATTATCCTAACAGAGAAAAATGTCCTCCTGTTTGCTACCTATATCCCCCCACTAGAATCCCCATTTATGTTTTTATTTTTATTTTTATTTCACCTTTATTTAACCAGGTAGGCTAGTTGAGAACAAGTTCTCATTTACAACTGCGACCTGGCCAAGATAAAGCATAGCAGTGTGAACAGACAACACAGAGTTACACATGGAGTAAACAATTAACAAGTCAATAACACAGTAGAAAAAAAAGGGGAGTCTATATACAATGTGTGCAAAAGGCATGAGGGGGTAGGCAAATAATTACAATATTGCAGATTAACACTGGATTGATAAATGATCATGTACAGGTAGAGATATTGGTGTGCAAAAGAGCAGAAAAGTAAATAAATGAAAACTGTGGGGATGAGGTAGGTGAAAATGGGTGGGCTATTTACCAATAGATTATGTACAGCTGCAGCGATCGGTTAGCTGCTCAGATAGCTGATGTTTGAAGTTGGTGAGGGAGATAAAGGTCTCCAACTTCAGCGATTTTTGCAATACGTTCCAGTCACAGGCAGCAGAGTATTGGAACGAAAGGCGGCGAATGAGGTGTTGGCTTTAGGGATGATCAGTGAGATACACCTGCTGGAGCGCGTGCTACGGATGGGTGTTGCCATCGTGACCAGTGAACTGAGATAAGGCGGAGCTTTACCTAGCATGGCCTTGTAGACGACCTGGAGCCAGTGGGTCTTGCGACGAATATGTAGCGAGGGCCAGCCGACTAGAGCATACAAGTCGCAGTGGTGGGTAGTATAAGGTGCTTTAGTGACAAAACGGATGGCACTGTGATAAACTGCATCCAGTTTGCTGAGAAGAGTGTTGGAAGCAATTTTGTAGATGACATCGCCGAAGTCGAGGATCGGTAGGATAGTCAGTTTTACTAGGGTAAGCTTGGCAGCGTGAGTGAAGGAGGCTTTGTTACGGAATAGAAAGCCGACTCTTGATTTGATTTTCGATTGGAGATGTTTGATATGGGTCTGGAAGGAGAGTTTGCAGTCTAGCCAGACACCTAGGTACTTATAGGTGTCCACATATTCAAGGTCGGAACCATCCAGTGTGGTGATGCTAGTCGGGCATGCGGGTGCAGGCAGCGATTGGTTGAAAAGCATGCATTTGGTTTTACTAGCGTTTAAGAGCAGTTGGAGGCCACGGAAGGAGTGTTGTATGGCATTGAGGCTCGTTTGGAGGTTAAATAGCACAGTGTCCAATGACGGGCCATATTTTAATGAAGACAGCTTCTCCATCCTGGAGGGGGAAATCAATCATTTCCAGGCCCAGGGACATGCACTAGTCTGTGGCGACCTAAATGCCAGAACCGGACAAGAACCTGACAAACACCTGCCTGGAGGTGACAGCATTCCCTCCCACATATGCCCCCCTAGGCACAACTATGACAACATAACCAACAAAAACGGGTCACAACTCCTGCAGCTCTGTCGCACACTGGGTATGTACATAGTCAATGGCAGGTACACCTATAGCTCATCTCTTGGCAGTAGTACTGTAGACTACTTTATCACTGACCTCAACCCAGAGTCTCTCAGAGCGTTCACAGTCAGCCCACTGACACCCCTATCAGACCACAGCAAAATCACAGTCTACTTAAACAGAGCAATACTCAATCATGAGGCATCAAAGCCAAAGGAACTGAGTAACATTAAGAAATGCTATAGATGGAAGGAATGCAGTTTGGAAACCTACCAAAAAACAATTAGGCAACAACAAATTCAATCCCCTTTAGACAATTTCCTGGGTAAAACGTTCCACTGTAACAGTGAAGGTGTAAACTTGGCAGTAGAAAATCTTAACAGTATATTTGACCTTTCAGCTTCCCTATTAAATCTAAAAATCTCAAATAGAAAACCGAAGAAAATTAACAACAATGACAAATGGTTTGATGAAGAATGCAGAATGAAGAATCTAAGAAAGAAATTGAGAAACTTGTCCAACCAAAAACATAGAGACCCGGAAAACCTGAGTCTACGCCTTCACTATGGTGAATCACTAAAACAATACAGAAATACACTACGGAAAAAGAAGGAACAGCATGTCCGAAATCAGCTCAATGTAATTGAAGAATCCATAGACTCTAACCACTTCTGGGAAAATTGGAAAACACTAAACAAACAACAACACGAAGAATTATCTATCCAAAATGGAGATGTATGGGTAAACCACTTCTCCAATCTTTTTGGCTCTATAACAAAGAATAAAGAGCAAAAACATATACATGATCAAATACAGATCTTAGAATCAACTATTAAAGACTACCAGAACCCACTGGATTCTCCAATTACATTGAATGAGTTACAGGACAAAATAAAAACCCTCCAACCCAAAAAGGCCTGTGGTGTTGATGGTATCCTCAATGAAATGATCAAATATACAGACAACAAATTCCAATTGGCTATACTAAAACTCTTTAACATCATCCTTAGCTCTGGCATCTTCCCCAATATATGGAACCAAGGACTGATCACCCCAATCCACAAAAATGGAGACAAATTTGACCCCAATAACTACCGTGGAATATGCGTCAACAGTAACCTTGGGAAAATCCTCTGCATTATCATTAACAGCAGACTCGTACACTTCCTCAATAAAAACAATGTACTGAGCAAATGTCAAATTGGCTTTTTACCAAATGACCGTACAACAGACCATGTATTCACCCTACACACCCTAATTGACAACCAAACAAACCAAAACAAAGGCAAAGTCTTCTCATGCTTTATTGATTTCAAAAAAGCCTTCGACTCAATTTGCCATGAGGGTCTGCTATACAAACTGATGGAAAGTGGTGTTGGGGGTAAAACATACGACATCATAAAATCCATGTACACAAACAACAAGTGTGCGGTTAAAATTGGCAAAAAACACAAATTTCTTCACACAGAGTCGTGGGGTTAGACAGGGATGCAGCTTAAGCCCCACCCTCTTCAACATATATATCAACGAATTGGCGTGGGCACTAGAAAAGTCTGCAGCACCCGACCTCACCCTACTAGAATCCGAAGTCAAATGTCTGCTGTTTGCTGATGATCTGGTACTTCTGTCACCAACCAAGGAGGGCTTACAGCAGCACCTAGATCTTATGCACAGATTCTGTCAGACCTGGGCCCTGACAGTAAATCTCAGTAAGACCAAAATAATGTTGTTCCAAAAAAGGTCCAGTCACCAGGAATACAAAATCCATCTAGACACTGTTGCCCTAGAGCACACAAAAAACTATACATACCTTGGCCTAAACATCAGCGCCACAGGTAACTTCCACAAAGCTGTGAACGATCTGAGAGACAAGGCAAGAAGGGCATTCTATGCCATCAAAAGGAACATAAATTTCAACATACCAATTAGGATTTGGCTATAAATACTTGAATCAGTCATAGAGCCCATTGCCCTTTATGGTTGTGAGGTCTGGGGTCCGCTCACCAACCAAGACTTCACAAAATGGGACAAACACCAAATTGAGACTCTGCACGCAGAATTCTGCAAAAATATCCTCCGTGTACAATGTAGAACACCAAATAATGCATGCAGAGCAGAATTAGGCCGATACCCACTAATTATCAAAATCCAGAAAAGAGCCGTTAAATACTATAACCACCTAAAAGGAAGCGATTCCCAAACCTTCCACAACAAAGCCATCACCTACAGAGAGATGAACCTGGAGAAGAGTCCCCTAAGCAAGCTGGTCCTGGTCCAGGACAGCAGCACAATTAGACCCAACCAAATCATGAGAAAACAAAAAGATAATTACTTGACCGTGCGAGCTTCGGTCAAGTGGGATATTTTATGGTAATGTCATTGCCTGCTCTCTGTGTCTTTAAGCACCGCACTTTGTCACTCCATCCTTGCTGTTTGTGTGTGTGTGTGCGAGAGAGCTTTTCTTTGACATCTGTTGGGAGAAATGACTGACTTACAGTTTATGGGGGTTGCCTAATCACACATATGAAGTTTTGAAAAGATCTGACCTTTTTAACCCTTGGAAATATCCACTATGACACCATTTAAGGCACTTCGGGTTGGCACAGGAAGCTATAAATACACTCATATCCTGATTGGGGTATGCCTTTACAGAATCCTGAGTTTTAAGTCTTTACGTTAAGAACTGAGTTATTTACGGAGGGTTTAGTGAGTGTGTGTTTTTTCAGAAAATCTCGCAGAGCTCTGCAGCACACTTTAAAAAGATTTGTATGAACACCCTGCAACTGGATCTGTAATCACCAATTTGTCATTGTACGATTTCTCTTAAATGACGATAGATAAATGGCTGGTTCTTTATTGTCACCGGAGGCTCCTTGACTTTGACGTGAAGCGGAAAAATTATTTCTCTATTTTCATTTTGGACCTTTAATCGCAGCACAATGTCCATAACTCAAAAACCGTGGAGGCCTAGACGCCATCTTGTTCGGGGCCAACTGCCCATTATGCCAAACCTACGCTCACCAAGTTTCGGCTTCTAAATATTTTCCGTTTTGGAGATAAGGCCACGTCGTGATTCGTGATGTTTTGTACCGTTTCAATATGATTGCTTATGCCCTCTTGTGGGATTTACCCGGGACAGCCGAAAAAAAGACCAAAAATGTATTATTTTATAAAACAGAAACCGAATGTCCGAGAAAGTTCGTTTGATAACTTCCCGGTTGGTCCGGCCCTGCCGGTCGGCCCGACGCCGTCCACGAATTTCAGAAACGTTTTCGGACATCTAGTAAGGGACCGTACATTTGCAATATGGACTTTCTCACTAACCATACAGCAAATGTCAAAATGTTCCCTTAATCCCTTAAGGTATGCCATATTTTGGAAATTTGACTTTATGCAATGAATATCTGTAAAATTTTGTTTACTCCTTGATTACAATTCAAGCAGCAGTTTCTGTAGTGTCTTGGTTTGCACTGTCACTTAAAATGCTAAAGGTCTCTGGTTCGAAACTGGGCAGAAACAATGGTGATTGACACATGCAAATGTTATGATATTTGTAATGGAGAAATATTTTTCATAAATGCCTAATTTTGGAAATGTAACTTTATGCAATGAATATCTGTAAAATTTGGTTTACTCCTTGATTACAATTCAAGAAGCAGTTTTGGTATGGTAGTGGTTATCAAGTTCGCTAACAGGCGAAAGGTCACCAGGTTTCAAGCTGGGTGGAAACAGCTCTCATTGACACAAGCAAAAATTATTATATTTGCAACAGAGAAATATTTTTGTCATAAATGCCATATTTTGGAAATGTTTTGAATTTATGCAATGAATATCAGTAAAATTTGGTTTACTCCTTGATTACAATTCAAGAAGCAGTTTTGGTATGGTAGTGGTTATCAAGTTCGCTAACAGGCGAAAGGTCACCAGGTTTCAAGCTGGGTGGAAACAGCTCTCATTGACACAAGCAAAAATTATTATATTTGCAACAGAGAAATATTTTTGTCATAAATGCCATATTTTGGAAATGTTTTGAATTTATGCAATGAATATCAGTAAAATTTGGTTTACTCCTTGCTGTACTTTCTAGCAGTAGTTTCTGTAGTGTAGTGGTTATCAAGTTCGCTTAACAGGCAAAAGGTCCCCGGTTTCAAGCTGGGTGGAAACAGCGTGCCTTTCAACGGGGCATGGTAGTAGGTGCCAGGGGTACCAGTTTGTGTCAAGAACTGCAACGCTGCTGGGTTGTTTATGCTCAACAGTTTCCTGTGTGTATCAAGAATGGTCCACAACTGTGGGAGCCATTGGAGTAAACATGGGCCATCATCACTGTGAATGTGTTGTACACTCAGTACATTAATAGTATTGGTGTCACGTTCTGACCTTTATTTCCTTTGTTTTGTCATTATTTAGTATGGTCAGGGCATGGGTTGGGGTGGGCAGTCTGTTTGTTTTTCTATGATTTGGGTATTTCAATGTTTCGGCCTAGTATGGTTCTCAATCAGAGGCAGGTGTCATTAGTTGTCTCTGATTGAGCATCATACTTAGGTAGCCTGGGTTTCACTGTGTGTTTGTGGGTGATTGTTCCTGTCTCTGTACCTGCACCAGATAGGGCTGTTTTTGGTTTTCCACGTTTATTGTTTTGGAGTGTTCGTGTTTATCTTTTTTTTTATTAAACATGAATCAATATAACCACGTGTGCGTTTTGGTCCGCCTCTCCTTCAAGTAAAGAAAACCGTTTACAATTGGTACAGTGTTCTTGCCATAACCTGTAATGCTGGAGCAGCCTGCGAGGCAGGGCAATGTGTAGGTGATGCCCTTGTCTGAACACACAGGGTCCCACTCCCCAGCCAAGCAGCCAAACTCACTGGCAGTCTTTCAGGCATTGATCAATGACTCTATTAGGGATATGTTGAACCGGTTTGTCTTTGTTCACCTCGACGACATCCTGATCTTCTCCAAAAACTGCTGCGGAACACTTACGGCCCTACCCCACCTCACTCAAGCAGGTTTTTTTTTACCTTTATTTTCCTAGGCAAGTCAGTTAAGAAAAAATTCCTATTTTCAATGATGGCCTAAGAACAGTGGGTTAACTGCCAGAACGACAGTTTTGCACCTTGTCAGCTCGGGGATTTGAACTTGCAACCTTTCGGTTTCTAGTCCAACGCTCTAACCACTAGGCTACCCTGCCGCCCGGGCTGACAGGGCATTCATAGAGATCAAGGGACGTTTAACCTCCGTACCCATCCTCGTTTATCCTGCCCCTTTGTGGTAGAGGTGGACGCCTTGGACACCGGAGCTGGTGCGGTACTTTCACAGCGGAATGAAGAGGACAAGAAACTGCACCCATGCACCTTTCTCTCCAAGCGGGTTTCACCAGCGGAAGGCAACTGGGAGCTTTTGGCAGTTAAGTGGGCCCTTGAGGGGTGGAGACACTGGTTGGAACCACTGCTTCATCTTCTGGTCTCGTCTCTGCACCTGGGTCCAACCTTACCATGTCACAGTTATAGCATCTCTTAATCCCTTCTCTTAACATGTATGGCCCCAAAACATAACCAAGCAGCTGACCAATTACACAAGACTTTAGTTATAAGTTAACTGAGATGAATCGACAACTGGATACATTTCTTTATTTCTAAAGTGAAACTATCCTCCGCATTGGAGTATCTCTAAAAGTACAAGTTTGACAAGTATTTCAGTTGTTTTAACGTCCCATGATGAAGTGTGGCAGGCGTGTGAGGAAGGATCCTACAGCCATGAGAAAACAGCCCATAGCAATGAACCTGGGCCGGTGCAGCTTCCCCCCAAAATGGCTGACCACAGCCAGGAACAGCAGTAGTCAGGAAGATCAAATTATAAACACTGTTATTTTTTACACTAAGAATGGCATATCAGTTTGGATACTGGGCTGCAACAACATAGCATCGAGTAAAACAATGTTAGGGGTTTGACAGTAGAGTCATGGACAAATGCCAGTCAATCAATTAATAGGAACAACAATAACACTGGACAGTATTGAGAGCAGACTCTGATTGAACCACAAAAAAATGGATCATACCGTAGTCTGTATCTGGTTTTTACTACATGAATTCTCAAGCAACTCAATGTTATTGTTGATACCCATCTCAAAGCTGCCGTCTATGAGTCCGATGAGAGAGCTGGAACTCTTCATGTAGGTCCCTGACAGAGCTTTGGTGAAGGAGGCGAACGACAGGGCCACGATGAACTGCTGACAATCACAAGAGAGAGAACATTAGTGTGTGTTTGTCCGTGTGTATGTGCATGCGTGGATGCGTGTGCAGACAGAGTACATGTGTAGCTGAGGTGGCCTGCAATAGTAAAAAGAACGGACACAAGTTTAGTCTGCAAAGTTCTGGCGCTTTCTTTATTCTGAAGAATGTTTTTTTTCTCTTGTTCAATTGTCTATCTTCTTGTTAGTACTTTGAAAAAATTCACATCAAACATGTGCACACTTTAAATTACACAACATAAATGCACTTTACCTACAGCAGAATTCAAAAATGGTCCACAAATAAACCTTTCTTAGTGTACGGTTTCACATGAAAACCACAATGTATTTCACATTCATACAATAGAAACACCTATATATGAAACCATAAATAACAGAATGTTTTCTATATACCGCTATCTCTGTAGAAAAGTGACAACAGTACATTCAGCATAGTGGCACCTCCAGAAAATCATCTCTCTCACTGTATGCACTTAAAGTCCACCAGACTGAGTGTGCTCGGACAGTTTTTTTATTTCTTTACCTTTATTTAACGAGGCAAGTCAGTTAAGAAGAAATTCTTATTTTCAATGACGACAGATTTGTACCTTGTCAGCTCGGGGATTTGAACTTATAACCTTCCGTTTACTAGTGCAATGCTCTAACCACTAGGCTACCCTGCCTCCCCAGTTTACCAGCTAGTGAGCACAATTTTACACAAAACAACCAATAACATGTAAAACCAACTCAGAAATCCGTAACAAATGGATTCTTGATAAAAAAATCTCCTAGACAAAATCCAGTTCAAGTAAGCTACTCAGTAAACAGTCTCTGTGACTTGTAAATCATTTTATGGTACCTCAGCTAGCATCAACTCACTCAATGTAAATCACCTTCTCTCACTCAGTTCGACACAAAGCCAAGACAAAACCTTTCCTAACGTTATATCTGGACAAAGTTGTTAAATAGCATGTTATTATACATTTGAACTTTTGAAGTTATGTTACATACCTGTAATTGTAAAAGAACAGACACAGTTTACCTCTGTAAAGTTCTGGTCCTTATTCTGCAGAATGGTGAGTGCTTGGTCATAACTTGCTGTTTCTCCTGCTACAACAGTGCAACAGCTCCATCAATTGGCCCCGATGGACTGCTGACGCGAAAGTATGTAGAAAATACCATTTAGATTCATTCGGACAAATATATAAACAATTAGAGGGGGGGATAAATAATAAATGGGTGTCTGTTTTCAGTGACTTTGTTTTCAACCCATCACACATGCACAATCATACATGTGCATTTTAAAGCATTATTAAGAACCTTGTGTGGAACTGCAGGGCGTTTACGTTTTAATGTCATCTTATGTGAACTACAAATGTGAAAATGTGATCACGTTGTGTTCCAAAATGTAATTTGTGCTCGCATAAAATGTAAGTTGGTTACATGTGGTTTTTATGTAAGGGCAGGAATATAAGATGCATTTTGATGTTACATGATCTTGAAAATGCAATGTTCTTTGGGGTTCTTCCGCTAAAGAACTGCAGTGCGTTTACGCAAAAACCACATGAATTTCACAAGTGAACACGCAAAGTGTTCCAAAAACATGTTTTCATGAAATCTTATGGGAAGATAATGTGATTACATTAAACTACACATGTGAAAATGTGATCACGTTGTGTTCCAAAACATGTTTTCACGTGGTTTTGCATAAAATGTAAGTTGATATCATGTGGTTTTCTGTAAGGTCAGGAATATAAGATGCATTTTGATGTTATGTTACATGATCTTGAAAATGCAATGTTCTTTGAGGTTCTTCCATGTTCCTTTCCATGTATTTTCCATTTTACTTTCCCTCAGTCCTGTTCACTTTCCTTGGCAAAACAAGCTCTGTCTCCGTCAAGACTTATTCAGAGCCACCATGAATTGATAGCAGCTTCTGACGGATTTTAAACCAATCAACAAATAGTTTTATAATGATGAGTAGACCCAACTTGTCAAGTGTCAGTGTGCAGAGGTGAGGACGGAGTCAGGAGCAGGACACAGAACTGAGTAAAATAACGTACTTTACTCGAAAAATAAACAATCATAAATTCCACGCAGGGAAAAACACACAATGACACAGAAGACTAACACTCAACAAGGAACAATCACGCACAAAACATAATGGGAACCAGGTGTGTACAATCAAGACAAAACTAAATGGAAAAATAAACGTAGATCGGTGGCGGCTAGAAAGCCGGTGACAACGACCTCCGAACAAGGAGAGGCACCAACTTCGGCGGAAGTCGTGACACAACTTAACACCCTGGATTCTTTACACACACATTGAAAGGCAACAATCTCAAATTTGTACTCATCAGACCAAATGACAGATTTCCACCAGTCTAAGGTCCATTGCTTGTGTTTCTTGGCCCAAACTAGTCTCTTCTTATTATTGGTGTCCGTCCTTTAGTAGTGGTTTTAATGGAGCAATTCGACCATGAAGGCCTGATTCACACAGTCTCCTATGAACAGTGCATGTTGAGATGTGTGTTTCTTGAACTCTGTGAAGCATTTATTTGAGGTGCAGTTCACTCTACTGAACTCATCCTCTGCAGCAGAGATAACTCTGGGTCTTCCTCATGAGAGCCAGTTTCATCAGAGCTCTTCATGGTTTTTGCGACTGCACTAGAAGAAACTTTCAAAGTTCTTGAAATGTTCCGTATTGACTCACCTTCATGTCTTAAGTAACGTTGGACTGTTGTTTCTCTTTGCTTATTTGAGATGTTCTTGGCATAAAATGGACTTGGTCTTTTACCAAATAGGGCTATCTTCTGTAAACCATCCCTACCTTGTCACAACACAACCTATTGGCTCAAACGCTTTAAGAAGGAAAGAAATTCCACAAGTTAACTTTTAAGAAGGTACACCTGCTAATTGAAATGCATTCCAGATGACTAACTCATGAAAAGGTTTGAGAGAATGCCAAGAGTGTGCAAAGTGGTCAAGGAAAAGGATGGCTACTTTTTTGCTTACAATTGTGCTATGTCATAGTTTTTGATGTCTTCGCTATTATTCTAAAATGTAAAAAAATATAAAATAAGAAAAACCATTAAATGAGTAGGTGTCCAGACTTTTGACTGGTACTGTAGATATTATAAATATGGTAAAATCCAGGGGTGCAAAGCTCTTGGAGACTTACCCAGAAAGACTCACAGCTTTTAATCGCTGCTAAAGGTGATTCTAAAATGTATTGTGAATACTTATGTATTTCATTTTCAATACATTTGAGAAAAAAATGTAAAACATTTTCACTTTGTCACTATGGGTTATTGTCTGTTGCTGGGGGAGATGACAAAACTATAATTTAACCCAATTGGAATTCAGTCTGTAAGAAAACAAAATGAGGAATAAGTTAAGGGGTATGAAAACTTTCTGAAGGCACTGAATATCTGCAAGAAAGTGATTAATGAGCGACTCTTTGAAAGGGGGTCATATAAACATTGCCTTGTTTAAAAAAAAAATGTTATCATGCTAAAATCGGAATAGTTTCTCAGACGAAATCTTCAATCTGGTATAAACAAAGCAATCTGATCATACTCCAGTAAAGTACACGATACAGGGAATGCAAAAAAAATGGCTTCTGCAAAGCACATATACATAGTCCAATCAACATCCACACATTGATTTCATTCTTCAGGTCTTTATTCAAACACAACCACACTTGGAATAAAATGCTCTTTCAGTGTCTTGTTGCAGGTTGTGCAATGTTCAAAAGTGTCTGAGAGATTAGCATTAATGTGTGTGTATGTGTGTGGGGTCAAGTTTAGACGGTCGTACATATGCAAATAGCCGAGATGGTATATTTCAGGACCATGGACAGCGCGATATCGGCATAGCGATATCTGTCTTCAGAACCACATGACAGCAGCCATCTCATGTGAAGTTGGCACTGGGTAAATCCCATGTAATGAGAAACGAGGCCTAGGAGGCAAAAAGACTGAAGGAGAAGACTCCCACAAGAACTCTGCTCTGCCACATTAATTTCAAATGTTACATCTTTCGATTTGTAAATAATAGGGAATACATCTGCAAATAATTGAAACTGACTAATTAAACTACACTGTACAGCTTTAGTGTGTCTGTGCATCATAGGTACAACTGTAAGCAATTCCGTTCTCAAATGTCTGTTTAATGTGAGAAACAAAATGAAAAACACCTGTTAGACCATTACAATGCGGACTGTCATGCATTTTTACTATTACCAACAAGACAACGAAGTGATACGTGCCATGGAGACTTTTAACGGATACTTTCCCAAACCAAAAGTTCCCACGCTGAGCGATTGTTTACTACACTATTATGCAAACAATACAAGTCATACATTAATTGTCATTCATATTCTTATTTTTAACCGAATATCTTTGCAAAAGTGTTCATTGTGTCAATTCAGAGCTAAAAATGTGCTTAAGGGGGACTGACACTCAAGACGAAAACAGGATAACACAACAACCACATTTTCAATTGACAATCATTGCTTTAAATGGATGTGGTTGATAGATTTGTATAGGCATATACAGTGGGGCAAAAAAGTTTTAGTCAGCCACCAATTGTGCAAGTTCTCCCGCTTAAAAAAATGAGAGAGGCCTGTAATTTTCATCATAGGTACACTTCAACTATGACAGACAAAATGAGAGAAAAAAATCCAGAAAATCACATTGTAGGATTTTTAATGAATTTATTAGCAAATTATGGTGGAAAATAAGTATTTGGTAACCTACAAAACAAGCAAATGAAATGAAATAAATATATTGGCTCACAAGCTTAGCCTTTTGTTAACAACACTCATCTCAGATTTTCAAAAAATGCTTTTCAACCATAGCTACACAAGCATTTGTGTAAGAGTATTGATAGCTAGCATAGCATTAAGCCTAGCATTCAGCAGGCAACATTTTCACAAAAACAAGAAAAGCATTCAAATAAAATACTTTACCTTTGAAGAACTTTGGATGTTTTCAATGAGGAGACGTTCAGTTTTTCCAAAAATATTATTTGTGTAGGAGAAATCGCTCCGTTTTGTTCATCACGTTTGGCTAAGAAAAAAACCCGTATCCAGGAGTGTAATTATAGCCTCAAGCTCATTACCATAACGCAACGTTAACTATTCATGAAAATCGCAATTGAAATGAAATGAATATATTGGCCCACAAGCTTAGCCTTTTGTTAACAACACTGTCATCTCAGATTTTCAAAAAATGCTTTTCAACCATAGCTACACAAGCATTTGTGTAAGAGTATTGATAGCTAGCATAGCATTCAGCAGGCAACATTTTCACAAAAACAAGAAAAGCATTCAAATAAAATCATTTACCTTTGAAGAACTTCAGATGTTTTCAATGAGGAGAATCTCAGCTAGATAGCAAATGTTTAGTTTTTCAAAAAGATTATTTGTGTAGGAGAAATCGTTCCGTTCATCACGTTTGGCTAAGAAAAAACTCCGAAAATTCAGTCATTACAACGCAAACTTTTTTCCAAATTAAATTAACTTGTTTAGAATCAATCCTCAAGGTGTTTTTCACATATCTATTCGATGATAAATCACTCGTTGCAGTTTGGTTTCTCCTCTGTTCAAAATGGAAAAATGCACACACCTGGAGATTACGCAATAGTTTCGACGGAGGACACCGAGCGGACACCTGGTAAATGTAGTCTCTTATGTTCAATTTTCCAATGATATGCCTACAAATACGTCACAATGCTGCAAACACCTTGGGGAAACGACAGAAAGTGTAGGCTCATTCCTTGCGCATTCACAGCCATATAAGGACACATTGGAACACAGCGCCTCCAAAATCTGTTTAGTCATGTTAGATCTCCACAAGTACATAACAAATAGTTGTCCATTTGGTATAGGACTGCAGGCCATATTTCCCACCTCACACCTTTACACACCTGGTTATCCATCCTTCTAGCTCTATAGGCTACAGTAGCATAGGTTACAGGTTTGTAGTCAAGCCACAGATTTCAGGTGAGATCCCATGATACACTCAACAATACAACAACATGATTCTCATGAATAACCATGAAGCCATTTGCTAAGATTTCCCCCATTTTGACATGTGGTCCTGTTTGACACTCTTACCCTGACGGACAGCTCCAGACACTTTTTTGGTCCTATCTGAGGCATTTTAAAATTCATGTCAAAATGGCCATATTCTGAAGACACTCTTAAAGTCTGCAGGCTAATTGAACTGGCCACATCTAAAGTTAAGCCACAGGTCATAGGTGATAAACCTTGTTAAACCCTAAAAGAAAAAAACACGATTGGGTTGAAAATAACCATTAAGTCATTCAGGTCGCAGATTCCACCAATAGGCATGGTTTGAAACCCACTCCTGACAACTTTTTAGCGCCTGCATGTCATGCATCTTTGTAAAATCCAGTTGAAAAATAAATGACTTAATTAAGGTAATGTAAATGGCAACTAGTTAATATGAGTAGTGAATAACTCTCATATTTTTTATATTCTGGAAAAACAGCTAGTCGATGAGAGGCTGAAAGAGAATTGCAAGAATCGCACAATTTCACAGGCGGGCCACAAAAAGGCAAATAACAAAAAGCATCTCGGAACGCACAACTCGTCGGTCATTGTCAGTGGATTGTATTGACGGGAAGAACAAAAATACCTTCTGCAGGCTATGCCTGATGGCCCATTCACTCCGAACAAGCCTGTTTTTTTCTGTCAACGTAGTCGTTGTCGATCCGAGATTTCGGCATTAGTTGTTGTTCTTTCTTCTTCATGCTTTGCTTTGGCTTCAAGGAAACTGCTCACAGCTTTGTTTGTGGTCCTCAATCGTGTGCGCTTCGTTGCTCCTCTGAAAGTAAGTTAAGTCTTCCTTTTTCATCTGATATTGTGACATCATGTGTTAGATGAAAGCTTGCTAAGCAAGCACTCTAGCATTTTAGCTAATTCCCCAGCTGGAAGGATTTGCTACAAGGAGCAACCAAAACTGTCCAGTCTTGTCAGGCTATGCTGTTAGTTTACGAGCCAGCACTTGCAGAGGCTCAGTGCATCTCAACAATTGTGCTCCATAGCCAGCAGACGGTTAGCTCAGTTGGTTAGAGCATTGTGCTAATTACGCCAATGGTGAGTTAGCACTGTTGGTGAGAGCGTGGTGCTAAAAACGCCAAGGTGATGGGTTTGATCCCCGTACTGGCCAGGAGGTACATTTTAAGTGTCAAATTGTGACTCACATGAGTGTGTATCGTCAAGAGCTCCACAGAAATAAGTTCAGCTACTTGCAGAAATATCTCAGTTGGGAGAGAGGCAGATTGAAGATTTTACGGTCCCTGGTTTGTTTTCGGCATTAGTTGTTGTTCTTTCTTTATGCTCTGCTTTGGCTTCAAGGAACTTGCCCCCAGCTTTGTTTGTGGGCCTCAATGGTGTGTGCTACGCTGTTCCTCTGAAAGTAAGTAATGTATTTAATTTATCTGACATTGTGACATGAAAGTTGCTTGTCGTTGTTACATGACAGTAGGTTGTCGTAAGACAAGGCTGCATGAAGTGTAAACTGGAGCTTTCTTGGATCCACAAAAAAATGTGTTATTGGAGAATACGGACATCAATCGCACTTCCTCTCGTATGCTAAGCAAGCACCCTACCATTTGATCAAATTCAAGGATGGAATTGCCACAAGGAGCAACCAATAGGGTCCAGTCTTGTCAGGCTAAACTGTTGGTGGACTTGTTAGTTTATGCGCCAGCACTTGCATAGGCTCGGTGCATCTCAACAATTGTGTGCTGTAGCCACTGGTTCGGACCCATTACTGGCCATAAGTCACATGCGTGTGTATCGTCAAGGGTGGCAGAGAATAAAGTTTATTGACTTTCAGAAATAACTCATTTGGGAAAGCGTTAGAATGAAGATCTAAAGGTCCCTGATTCGATCAAGGGTTTTGGCATTAGTAGTTGTTCTTTCTTCCTTTTTCATCTGACATTGTGACATGAAAGTTGCTTGTCATTGTTCCATGACAGTAGGTTGTTGTAAGACAAGTCTGCATGAATTGTGAACTGGACCTATCATGGATCCACAAACAATTGTGTTATTAGAGAATGAGGGAATCGATCCCACTACCTCTCGCTTGTTAAGCAAGCACTCGACCATTTGATCTAATTCCCGAGCCGTTTGTGTATGCCGCAAGGAGCAACCAAGAGGGTCCAGTCTTGTCAGGCTATGCTGTTGGTGTACTTGTTATTTTACGAGCCAGCACTTGCAGAGGCTCAGTGCATCTCAACAATTGTCCCCCCAACAAGTGGCCGGTTAGCTCAGTTGGTTAGAGTGTGGTCATAATGACGCCAAAGTCGTGGGTTTGATCCCCGTACTGGCCAGGAGGTACATTTTGAGTGTCAAAATTGTGAGTCACATGCGTGTGTATCGTCAAGCGTGACACAGAATTAAACCTCCCCTAGAAAAATCACTTCTAAAAATAGCTACTCTTGTCATATCCATTCTATCAATTTTAACATTAAAATCCCCAACTACAATACAGTTTCCCTCACACCATTTTCCTAATTCTAAAAAAAAATCTTTGCGCTCTATTTCAGTATCAGGAGCATAAATATTTATGATTCTAAAAACCATACTCATATATTCAAAATCTAAAATTAAAATCCTCCCATTACTATCATTATACATCACATCCTTCCTCAATAAAATAGCAGCACCACTTGAATTCCCCCTGCCATTGTTAACAAAAATAAAATCTCTCCATATTTTTTAAACTTCTAAAATAGATATATTGTCCCAATGTGTTTCTTGAAGGCATAAAATATCATAATTTTTCCATTGTTCTTAAACCATTCGCATTGATTGACGTAAATTTAACCATTCCAATAAATATTTTCTCGTTATCCTCTACCTGTTGTCATGTTGCTTCATTTTGTCCTTTTTCACCTCCACCAATGCTTTCCTCTTCCTGTAGCCTCCCCTTGTTCTATCAATCTTTTCCATGTCTTCTGAATCTGAAATTGACTCTAAATCCATCTCATCCAACCAACTCACAATCTTCTTTCCTGTGCCTGTTGTGCTTCTTGTATCCATTTGCGTCTCCTATATCGTTGTCAGTGTCCCACTCCCCTCCACTTCACATCCTTCTGAGGCACCCACATCGCTCGAGGTCACCCCCAAAGTCTGGGAGTCCCCAGTGCCTCCACCCAGCCCACTGCCCCCTCCTGAAAACTCCCTCTTCTTATTTCTGAATCCATACTGCTCCCCTCTTCTTTTCTCCTTCTCTCCACCCTCCACCACGTCCTCTTCTCCTTCTTGCGGTGATACAACTGCTTCCACGAAAAGTTCCTGACTCCCCTCTTCAGCCAAAACCTCTCCACAGTTGCACTCCTCTAGTCTCTTTCGGCATCCAACACAAAAATACATTTCCTTCCCTCGAACACATTCCCTCGCATAACGACCCTGTTTACCACACTTGAAACATTTAAACTCAGTCAAAGACTGCCCTATGTGCCCAGGATGGATACACAGTCGACAGACCCTGACCTGCTTATCATGTATTACTCTAAAATACTCTTCTCCCTCCAGTGTCTCAAATTTTGTTGAATATGGCGATGATCTCCATACCTGGCCAAACTCTCCTCCTTATTTCTGAGAAAGCAGTTACACAGCAGCCACTCAGCTTATCCAGTATAACTTTGTCTTCGATGTATACGGGAAGATTCATGAAAGATACAACTAGCTCGTTTGCAATCATATCTCTCGCCATGATCCTTGTGTCTTTTATCATTAAACCATCCTTTCCTTTTCCATTTCACATTGTAATTTCGTACTTTCTTTCTCCTTTCATTCTACATCCCACCACCTCCCCACAGACCTCTTTAATCGAACGTAGTATCTCCATCGTTGTAACTTTATCTTCTCCCATCAACTCCACTGCCACCGTAAATTCTTTGCCATTTTTCAGTCTTCCTTCATCTCCATGTTTCTTCCGTTGAGCATTTTCTTTGTCCTTGTCCATTCCGTTAGTCATTGCCATGTTGTCCGTCATAGTAAACAAAAATGAGAGGCAAAACTGTAAAGGGGGAAAAAAACGAACCAAACTTAAACTTGTTCAAATGCAAAAAAAAATGTTAAATTATACTTCAAAAAACGTTGAAAATAATCAAAAAAGCTCTCAAGCAAACACTCTGAAGCAAACAAACACTCACTCACGACTTAATCACCAACACCTGTCTCACTTTCCAAACAGGAAGTGCTCACTCAGGCCGGTATCTCTTGGTGCACTACATAAAGTCAAAGTGAATCTGATTAACAGAGGTTGAGTTTTCACCATTTAGATAAGAATTTTTGTGTCACTCAAAAAGTGGAAGAAATTGCATATACTGTAGCCATCACTTTGTAGCACAGATCGTTGGATGAAATACAAACAAAGCTTGCTTAAATTATTTCAAGGTTTGAATCCTACGAAAAATACATTTTTTGACCCCACCTGAGGTGGAAGTTTAGTCGTGTTTCTCATACCAATCACATCCTCTCAGATCTCCACAAGTACATAGGGATTAATTGTCCATTTGGGATAGGACTGCAGGCCATCTATTCCAACTCACACCTTTACACACCTGGTTATCCAGCCTTCTAGCTCTATAGGCCACAGTAGCATAAGTTACAGGTTTGTAGTCAAGCCACAGATTTCAGATGAGATCCCATGATCCCATGATACACTCAACAATACAACAACACGATTCTCATGAATAACCATTGAGCTAAGATTTCCCCCATTTTGACATGTGGACCTGTTGTCACACTTACCCTGACGGATAGCTCCAGACACTTTTTTGGTCCTATCTGAGGCATTTTTAAATTCATGTCAAATGGCCATATTCTGAAGACACTCTTGGGGATAGTGAGACGCTAGCGTCTCAAGTGGCCAATTGCCCCGGGAAATGCAGAGCGCCAAATTCAAATAAAACGCTACAAAACTCAAACTTTCATTAAATCACACATGCAGGATACTCAATTAAAGCTACACTCGTTGTGAATCCAGCCAACATGTCAGATTTTAAAAATGCTTTTCGGTGAAAGCATGAGAAGCTATTATCTGATAGCATGCACCCACCTGAACCAGTTGTAAATAAAAGAACGAGCGTAGCAGGCGCTACACAAAACGCTGAAATAAAATATGCATGACCTTTGACGAGCTTCTTTGTTGGCACTCCAATATGTCCCATAAACATCACAATTGGTCCTTTTATTCGATTAATTCCTTCCATGTATACCCAAAATGTCCATTTATAAAGCAGGTTTGATCTGGAAAAAACAGCTTGCCAAAACACAACGTCACCACAAAACATTGCCAAAATATTTCAAACTACTTTTGTAATACAACTTTAGGTATTTTTAAACGTTAATAATCAAATTGTAGACGGGGCAATCTGTATTCAATAGAGCAAGTAAACAAAACATGCACCTTTTTCCCTCTTGCGTAACTCTCAACAGTGTCACGTTGTTCCAGGATGTGCTTCTTCTTCGCTGCACCAATGATTAACTTCAACCCAATTCCAAAGACTGGTTACATCCTGTGGAAGTCGTAGGAACTGTAAAATGGTCACTGTAAAATATCCCTTGGCAAAAAAATATAAAAATTCTGAACAGTTTTTCTTTGGGGTTTTGTCTGCTACATAAAGTCTGTTGTAGTCACAGACATGATTGAACCAGTTTTAGAAACTTCAGAGTTTTCTATCCACACCTACTAATCATATGCATATAATATTTTCCTGGCATGAGTAGCAGGAAGTTGAAATTGTGCACGCTATTAATCCAAAAGTGAAAATGCTGCCCCCTATCCTTAAAAGTATAACCTCTTGGAACTCCCTCTCCTGGATCCGGGAGAATTGTCATCAACTGTAACTAATTAGCATAACGCAAAGGACAAAAAATATTACTATTCGTGAAATATATTGAAACACAGATTAGCCTTTTGTTAACAAGTCCAATAGCTCAAAAACACCTTGTTCATCTACCCAGCGAGTCAGATTTCTAAAATGTTTTACGGCGAAAACATAGCACATATGTATATCAAACCACCACAAAGACACAGACGATATGTAGCCATTTTGTCAAACAAAAGATGCAATCACAAACACAGGATTAAAAGAAAATAATTCACTAACCTTTTGAAAATCTTCATCAGATGACAGTAATAGGACATGTTACACAGTACATTTATGTTTTTTTTCAATAATATGCAATTTATATCCATAAATCTCCATTTACATTGACGCCATGTTCAAAAAATGCTACAAAATGTCCGGAGAAATTATAGATAACTCCGCCAGATAACAGCAATACACATCATAAACTTTGACTAAATATACATGTTCTATATATAGTTAGAAAGATACACTGCTTCTTAATGCAATCGCTTTGTCACATTTCTTTTTAACGTTACAGAAATCGTTAGCTATTCAAAAATCTGAGACGGCGCTCAGACGTAAGCAATATTTCTCTGCTATGTTGGAGTCAACAGAAACACAAAATTACAACATAAATATTCCCTTACCTTTGATGGTCTTCGATCAGAATGTGGTGGAAGGAATCATACTTACCCAAAACAGCGTTTGGTTTCAAGTCCTGGGTCTTTGTGTTAGCAAATGCGACAAATTCCGGCTGAAATGCATCCAAAATTACTTCTGGTCTCGAGGGGTTGCGCATCAAAACTTCAAAATTACATATTATATGTAGACTAAACTGGTCAAACTAAGTGCAGAATCAAGCTTTAGGATGTTATTAACGTACAAAACAATTGGCAATTCGACCGGAGAAAAGCAACTCCTCTCAGACAATCTGGAACGAAGGAATGACTGCGTACAATTCGCACCACAACGCGCATCTATTTTCTCGCGACACTCAGTATTTAGCCTGCCAAAGGGTCAAAGCTTGCGGGATTTGCACACTTACACGCTCTAATGGTAGAAGACATCTCGCGGAAGACATAGAAACTGATCCCAGATCCATAGCTGGTTGGGAAGGGTGGGGGCGATGACGTCAAAGTTAACCCAACTTTCCTGATGAGAAAAATAGTTTGGGAGATTGGCTGCCCTGTGAGTTCTGCTATACATACAGACATAATTCAAACGGTTTTAGAAGCTTTAGAGTGTTTTCTATTCAATAATAATTATTATATGCATATATTAGCAATTTTGGACAGATTTACTTCCAGTTTACTATGGGCACGCAATTCATCCAAAGGGGGCAGTATTGTCCCGAGCCTTAACAGGCTCTACAGCCAAAGCAAGACAAGCATTTGTGTAAGTTTATCGATAGCCTAGCATAGCATTATGCTTAGCTAGCAGCAGGCAGCTTGGTCACAAAAATCAGAAAAGCAATCAAATTAACTTCATGCGACGAGCAATCCCAGATCCGGGATCCTATTTATAGCCTCAAGCTCATTAGCATAACGTAACGTTAACTATTTATGAAAATCGCAAATGAAATGACATAAATATGCTAGCTCTCAAGCTTAGCCTTTTCTTAACAACACTGTCATCTCAGATTTTCAACCATAGCGTTGTCTATCCAAATCTACTAATTACATGCATATCCTAGCTTCTGGGCCTGAGTAGCGGGCACATTTTCATTCGAACATGAAAATGCTGCCCCCTATCCCAAACATATCTAAGCAGAAACATCCAACCAAGTCTCAGGAAAGGTGTTAGGCATACTTAGGGGATTTCCACAAACAGTATATATATGAGCTGTAACAACTCCCTCTACATTAACCTTGACAGAGTTCTGACTAATTACAAAAAGAGAACATGGGGACAACCATGAAAATAATCTTAATACTAGTTCTTGTTGCTACATACAAGGTCTTAGCTGTGACCAAGAACTACAATGTCTATTGTCCTAGCGGTCCAACCTTAATGGCATAGGCAGACTTTCCAAATTTAAAGACGATAAGGAAGTAGTCTGTGATGCCTGCGGCGTGACTAACTGTGAAGAAAAATGATGGTGACAGAATCATGAGAACCAGTCATTTGGATGGACTAAGTCTGAAGAACTATGGGTCAGATGAAATGGAAGTGTCTTACAAATGTCCTGGAGGAGATGTCCAGAAGGTACTCTGTTACACAAGTTTTACAATGTGATCAATGCAAGAACTCAAAAAACTGTGACGCCTACGTCACAACCAAAAAGGTTAGTTCTGGTAGAGTGGCTACATCTTGAGGTATAAAGACTTCAAAAACTGAAAAATTGAAACAGTCCCTGAAAAAGATCAAGAAATTTGCTACCTCTGACAAAGCCAAAGGGTCGCATCGGCGATCGGAGCTACAGTCATCAACAACAAAGAGAAGATCCTCAAACTAGCCAAGGTTATTGGAGTTCCTGAAGATTCCATGATGAACATGGATCAAATCATTCAACTGGGTAACTCCTTTTACACCAGAGATTTTGATAGGGGACTAAAGGCATTGGTAGAATTGACTGGTCAACTACTGGGCGAAAAAGAGGAACAGGAGATTGAGAAAGATTTGGAGGATGGTGAGATTGTCAGAGTCGTGTGTGTATAGGTGGCAGTGAAATCAGGCACAGGAGAGTAAAATGAGTGTGATGGAGTCCACTAAACATGTCCACTAAACATGCTCCAAACACTAAATGTACATACATAAATAAATAAACATGGGTACGAGGACCCGTCGCGCACCTATACAAACATAAACAATCTCTAACAAATACATGAGGAGAAACAGAAGGTTAAATACACAACAGGTAATGAATGGGATTGAAACCAGATGTGTAGGAAGACAAGACAAAACCAATGAAAAATGGATCAATGATGGCTAGAAGACGGGTGACGTCGACCGCCGAGCACCGCCCGAACAAGGAGAGGCAAGGACTTCGGCAGAAGTCGTGACAGATCAACTACATCTATCTATTCAATTACCTTGAGTCCGAAAAAGAGGCCAAGATCTACACCAGGACGACCCGGAAAAGAGTGTAATCTTTTGGGACAAATATAGGTTGCACATAATTTTTGGTGTTGCAGCCATGCTGGTTATCAGTTCAACGTCTTGTGTGATATGCTGTTGTCTCTGTTGTATGAGACAGAAATGCAATAAGAAAGAGACTGTATCAACCACCTGCAAAACTGGAAACTGACACAGCTGTTTAAATGTATATCTTTCTAACACGCTTGTGTCATTTCTATTATGTAGTGAATGCATATGGACCCTGAATATTGCAAGTTGACAATCTCTCTATGTTAAGTGTGTTTTAATTGTTGTGGAAATGCTATAAGTTTCTCCAATATTAAATATACATGTACAGAATCCAGACACTGACCTTTTATTTGCAATTGCGACTTTGTTTCACCCCAACAAGATTCCATATCTCGTCCTTAACACCTCAAATCGTTTATTATCCAACGAGAGCCTATTTGCAGGGACAATTCATTCATCCGACCATGACTCATTCATCCGGTCGCGGAATAAAACTAGGTCTATAGCACAACCTACGTTTTGCATTACAACTGTTGACCTGCGTCATGATGATGTTTACCTATCGATACCATGCAGAAAGTCCAAAAAGAGCAGTGTGGGCGTGCATCTATGACCTTGCTGAGCCAATGGACAGTCCTTGAGTTACCTTTTCCATTAGCAAGGAAGGGTAGTCCGAGGACCATTCATCCAACCGAGGACCATTTATCCCACCACGGGACGTCTATGGGAGAACATTCATCCAACCATGGGTCATGTGTCCAAACATGTTCAAACTGTACCACATATAAATGCACAGCAACTCAATTCATTCCGCTATTCACAACCTCCGTCTGTATAATGAATTTACAGTTATTGAAGAGTTACAAGCACGACATAGCAAGCATTTTTCTGTACTTTGCCCAGGACCATCTTATATTCTGCTCCGTCGTTTAGGTAGAGCTCGGGGACCTCATGCCCTTGCAGACACAAGTTCTTCCTCTTCTCACCGGTAGAAGGGGGGTATCCAACTCGAACCCGATTGCAGACTCTCGTCAGATGTGGGGCATAGCGTTTCGAAGATGTAACAGTCTGCTTACAATGAGCCCCAACCCATCCAATCTGTTACGGGCGTTCGACTCGAAGAACCTAGACAGGAAGGTGCGGTAGAGAGATCCCCTGATCCCGCCTAGGTACATAGCTACTGTTTTCTTACAGTTGATATTACTGTGCTTATCCAGAATGGCCTCAAATGAGTCGTGTTGCTTTCGAGTCATCGGCAGCAGGTATTTGTCCTCATAGGTGACGTCACAGAGCACTCGGAACCTATCCTCACTTGAAGCCAGTTCCCTAAACTGAAGCTTGGGTGGGAGGTTGTCGGGAATGGCAAACAGCAGCTCCCCAAAAGGTTGACGTGGTAGGTCTCGTTGTCTAGCCTCATAGTAACGCCCTCGCTGTCACATGTCATCAGCACGGCCACCAGGTCCGAGTCTCCGGTGTACACGGTCACACTACCTTTCAGAACGTTTGCCAACTCCACGAGCAGCGTGTTAGCCTCTGTGCTCGAACACCCTAGACACACGTCCCTCAATGTAGACAATTGCATAGTCTTGGGGTCCGCGAAAGTCGCCACAAAGAGTCCCTCATGCCGTCTGTGTAACTGGGATCTATGTCGGACAGCTCACGCTCGGGAGGTTTCAGATCTTTGAGCGTGTTCACGAATACGCTTTGATCCTGGCACTCCTGGTACTACAGGTGCTTCTGGTGAAACGACACCAGGTTATCAACCGAGGTTCCCTCTAGGAGCTCATCCTCGGAGGAGTCTCCCTTCACACCGGTCACTGGAAACAACTTGTTTTTCATACCCATGTTGGCCAACGGCTTCATCATGGTGTATTCTATGGTGCACAGATTACGCTTACAGAACTCTGTGAGGTACAAAGGGTCGGTTTCGTCTGATCTCTCTCTGTGCTCCCGCTCCGTCCTTTACAAGCACTACACACTGGCTGCCTGCGTTTTCCGACCTGTAACCACACACTAGTGTTCTTGCCATGCTTAATATGGACGCCTGTGGATTACCATGAGATGGTCTATCAGAGTCCAATCGGCGCCAGGTGAGGGTTTGCAAGCATTGCGTGGATAGCCTTGTGTTTCAACCCCATTTCAGTCAAAGCGTTATCCGATTAACTAAGAGCCAAATGGAGTAGGTCTATAGTCTGTACATGGACAGTCTAGCCGGGACAGTATTGGTATACACAATTGGAAAAATGCTCTGGTCGTGGTTGGATGTTTAGGCACCATTGGACAAATGCTCTAGATTTGGAAACCTGGTTGGAAAAATGAACCCTGGTCAGACAAATTTCCCTACGGTTGGAGATATTGGCCCTGGTCGGATGTTTCACCACTGAACTCTCGCATGGACACTACATGTATGTTCATTCCTCTTCATCGTGGTCGATTTCAACACGAGAGACATCATCCGAACCTCCGGTCATCAATGCCTCCACAGTCTTCCTGTTCTTAATTTTCTCCTTTTTGAAAAGTATGTTCCTGTAACAAAAGTTGGTAGGGTCTAACCAGGAGGCCAGCTGAGTCTCCACTCTTATGTTCACATACATAGGAGCCAGACAGTTCAGCCACGGGAACTTGTTGCGTATACTCTTAGAAATCGTGGGCCTTAAACAACTTCGTATGGTAACCTGGTTGGTCCCCGGCCTGATTATCACAGGGTACGTGAGCGAGAACATCACCCACGTCAGCCACAGCTGCATGTTGTATCTCCACATGGTGGTCTGCTCTAGAATGTCGTTGTTCCTGATCTTGAGCTCCAACAGCGTTATGTTGTCCTTTACGGTGTCGTGGGCCACTAGGTCCACCTCGGTGTAGAAGCCTCATGTGCCGTGGATGGACTTGAAGCCTCGTGTACAGCCACTGTGGTACGTGTAGGATCCGGGTTCACCGAACCTATCGTGCGTGGGCACACCGGCAACCTTGAGGCCAGCACAAATGGGAGTCAGGCGCAGAGCCTCGAGCTGCGTGAGAATGAGACGACACACGGTGCCCACATCACGCATCGTCTTCTTTCCGTTGAACACGTCCTTGCACTGCGCGTCTACCGCAACGCCTATACCGGTAGACATATGGATCCTGTCCCACAGGCGTCTGCAGGCTTCTGGAGACAGTTGCAGCAGCGCTTCCTTGTGACTGGATGAGCGCTTCCTGCAGCACATGATATAAGGCATTTGGTACCCTGAACCTTGTACCAATGGTGGTTGGCTGTAGACTTCAGACACAGCGTACCATGTGAGCCTTGGAACTTGATTGTATTAAATGTTCTCGGATTGTTAGGTTGCCGTGATAACCGGATCCCTTTGAGAGAAACAGAAAGTGGCACTGTTATTAAGTTACTCCTAGTGTCGCAAAGTGAGTAAGTAAGGAAGGACAACCCAGAAAGGGGAAAAGAAGAACTCAGGGATCCCCCACGAGAGATATGAATCGCAAGAAACCGAGCCTGGGAGGTTTCGAGTCTGATATCCACGAGCAAGGATCT
Organism: Oncorhynchus masou masou; assembly: GCF_036934945.1. Lineage (NCBI taxonomy): Eukaryota > Metazoa > Chordata > Actinopteri > Salmoniformes > Salmonidae > Oncorhynchus > Oncorhynchus masou. Next base: position 101,780 of record NC_088213.1, on the reverse strand, counting down.
GTTTAACAGCAGAATGTCAGCCGTCCATCGCTGTCATCACCTCTCTCATTGTGGGGTTTCTGACCATCCCTAACAACATTCTGTACTTCATCAACAACAAGCACGGTACGAGAACCACGGGCAAGCTGGACGCAGACTCCAAGCCGTCACCTCCTTCCGAGGGCAGACCCGACTACAAGTACGCTTACACCCACATCACGCTTGGGTGCCAGGCCATGGTCGTGAGTATAGTGCTCAGCTATTCGCCTCCAAGAGCAAATGGAAAATAGACGACTCTGAGGGCTCAAACAGGGGTCCGGAGTCCACCAAGAGCACCAGGACTGTGCTGGCGTACCTCATCATGATGAACACTGAGTTGTTCATGGCTGTGATCGTGGGCTGCATGGAGTTGCTTTACCGACCTCTGATCAGCGATTCTCAGGGGCTGCATAACATGGTGTGCTATCGCCGTTTTCAACATAATCTACATCATGTACATGGTGACCATGGTGCTGACTTCGACCGTCCGAAAGGGGAAGCTTGAAATAATCCCGGTTGATGTCCAGAGACATCCCGGAAACTGTGACCATACCCTTAGCCTGAGTCTACATGAGCAGAAGCATCAACCCTTACAATTCACAATCCAGCATCATGTAAGGAACTCAACCCTCTCTAACGTCTCCGCCTCCACCTGATTTGAGAAACAAAGGGAGCCTAGAGCTGGAACGCACCCAAACCGCATGCCCTACAGGCTGACAGCCAGCAGGTCTCTGGAGAAGTTGGTATAGTGTTATGGCTATAATTAATATTTTCAAGGACCTCTGAGTGTGTCGTGTGTTGTGGTTACAGCCCAGTTGTCAGGAGCTGTAACCAAAAAAATCAGCTGACCTGACCCGGTGCTTCAGAAGAAATGAAAACAATGTCCACAGCAGTCCCTCCAGGATAGACCCTACGTCTCCTTCGAATGACTTATTTAACACGTTTTCTTTGTCTTTTTTTTATTAGTTATTTGAACTGAATAATACACTGGCCACAACAAGGGAACAATCGTCCAAATAGCAGAATAGTCTCCTGTGTGATTGGGCGATCCCCTTTGTGTTTTCTCACTTGGCACAGCGATATAGACGTGTGTCGTGGATCAACCTGTGGTATCTATGTGAATAAATGACAAGGACCCAATTTCTTGGAGTCTGGTCTCTCTTTATTGACAGACTTTCAACAGAAAATATTATGAATAGGAACATATACACAGGTTTAGATTCATATGAAATCGTACAGTTGTCCGGACCATATGGCTGCTACACTTCAGCTCCAGCGACTCTCAGGCATATAATGACAGGATGCAAGACCAGCCTCTCACAAGGCCGCTACACCTGGAGGCACAATCAGGTCCTCAAGAGCCTGGCTGCAGCACTTGAGACCAAGAGATGTGTAACCAATTCATTACCTCCAAAAACAAGCAATCCCGTCAAAACAACAACATTCATCCGGGAGGGACAGAAAAGGCCCAAGTATCCTCCTACGAAGCCAGAAACTGGACACCTAGCCATGGCCCGGGACTGGAAGATGCTTGTCGATATTGGCCAGCAACTAATTTTTCCACCTGAGATTGCTTCTACCAACCTTAGGCCAGACATGGTACTCTGGTCCCCTTCACGAAAGGCTGTGTACATCATAGAGCTCACAGTCCCGTGGGAAAACTCTGTTGAAGAGGCCTACGAGCGTAAGAAACTGCGTTACACAGAGTTGGCAGCAGACGCAACTCAGCGTGGCTGGAATGCAAAAGTGTGGCCAGTTGAAGTGGGATGCAGAGGATGTGTGGCTTCTTCCACCATCAAGTTGCTGAAAGAACTTGGAATCCATGGACAGGCTCTGCGGCAGACCGTCAGAGCAGTTTCTCAAGCAGCTGAAAGAGGCAGCCAGTGGATCTGGATCAAACGGAAGGACCCTTGCTGGGCTATAACTTTATGACCCCCCACCTGAGAACCCAATTCAGATCCCTCCAACTTGAGGAGGGCATATGACGTATGCGGTCAGCTGTAGGGCTGGCTCAGGGAAGAGGACGCCCCTGCCTTGCATAGTCCCGTGGGACATCTAAATTGGGCATGGGACACAAGCTAAGGCTTGATCACCCTTTAGCTGGCCACCTTTGATGAGGTTGTTTAGTGATTAAAGGCCGAAACACCCACTGATTCGAAGGCACACTACTGAGGATGTGTCCCAAAATTGACATTTTAACCCAGTCTAAGAAATAAACTTCCCATGCCACTCTGTCAACATCACGGCAAATCTCATGCGAGTGCATTCCATCTATTGGCACAATGGACAGTTTTGAACATCTCGTCCCGTGTTTTATGATTCTTATGGCTATAATTAATATTTTCAAGGACCTCTGAGTGTGTGTGTTGTGGTTACAGCCCAGTTGTCAGGAGCTGCATCAGCAATACACAAAATCAGCTGACCTGACCCGGTGCTTCAGAAGAAACGAAAACAATGTCCACAGCAGTCCCTCCAGGATAGACCCTACGTCTCCTTCGAATGAGTTATTTAACACGTTTTCTTTGACTTTTTTTATTAGTTATTTGAACTGAATAATACACTGGCCACAACAAGGGAACAATCGTCCAAATAGCAGAATAGTCTCCTGTGTGATTGGGCGATCCCCCTTTGTGTTTTCTCACTTGGCACAGCGATATAGACGTGTGTCGTGGATCAACCTGTGGTATCTATGTGAATAAATGACAAGGACCCAATTTCTTGGAGTCTGGTCTCTTTATTGACAGACGTTCAACAGAAAATATTATGAATAGGAACATATACACAGGTTTAGGTTCATATGAAATCGTACAGTTGTCCGGACCATATGGCTGCTACACTTCACTTCTTTATTACAACCAGCGAAGCGTTGCAGATAGGGCAGTGGTAGACTGTGTCCAGACACTCATTCTTGAAGAAAGGGTAAATGCAGCAGCCCACCGGGCATCTAGCGAATGACAGAGATGCGCGTTATTACTTTCATAATGACAACTGGGTACCACAGAAATGAGAAAATAATCATATCAAGACTCTCAGTGGAATATGAGGAGCAGAATTAATGGTTTCCGGAGTCTGATCCAACATGGTTGTGATGAACAATGTAATCAAAGAGACATACAGTCAAAACAGGGGTTGTGAGAGAACTGTGTGCTTCAGAGATAGATATGTGTTATCTAGGTAACTTCCCACTACACTCACCCATCATATGAAGCTGACTACTCTTGTGCACTGTCACAGTGTAGTGCACATCACTGATTAGGCGCTTTATATCAGACCACGACACCACCGATGTGACTGGATACGTAGCGAGGATCGAGTTGAAAAGAATGTGAAGGAGAAAAAGAACAAAACCAAGACGAAAACAACAATTAACAACAAGGGAGGCAGTCTTGTCCTATTGGGTCGCAGCCGACACCGAAAGGTTCGGAAGGAGGCTACACCAGTTAACTTCTTGAAACTCCCCATCCCGGATCCGGGATCGTGACTAAAGCCTCAGGCTCATTAGCATAACGCAACGTTAACGATTTCTGAAAATCGCAAATAAAATTAAAATAATGCGTTTGCTCTCAAGCTTAGCCTTTTCTTAACAACACTGTCATCTCAGATTTTCAAAATATGCTTTTGAACCATAGAAATTGACTAATTTGTGTAAGAGTATGCAAAGCTAGCATAGCATTTTGTGTAGCATGTAGCACGCAACATTTTCACAAAAGCCAGATAACCAAATAAATAAAATCATTAACTTTGAAGAGCTTCGGATGTTTTCAATGAGGAGACTCTCGGTTACATAGCAAATGTGCAGTTTTTCAAAAAAATATTATTTGTGTAGGACAAATCGCTCCGTTTTGTTCACGTTTGGCTATGAAAAAACCCTGTATACAGTTATAGCCTCAAGCTCATTAGCATAATGTAACGTTAACGATTTCTGAAAATCGCAAATAAAATGAAAATAATGCATCTGCTCTCAAGCTTAGCCTTTTCTTAACAACACTGTCATCTCAGATTTTCAAAATATGCTTTTGAACCATAGAAATTGACTAATTTGTGTAAGAGTATGCAAAGCTAGCAATGCATTTTGAATAACATGTAGCACGCAACATTTTCACAAAAACCAGATAACCAAATAAATAAAATCATTTACCTTTGAAGAGCTTCTGATGTTTTCAATGAGGAGACTCTCAGTTACACACCAAATGCGCAGTGTTTCCTGAAAGCGTCTGTGTGTAGGAGAAATCGTTCCGTTTTCTACATTGCGCCTGGCTACTGAAACGAACCGAAAATGCAGTCACCTACAACGTAAAACTTTTTCCGGATTAACTACATAATATCGACCGAAACATGGCAAACGTTGTTTGGAATCAGTCCTCAAGGTGTTTTTTCACATATCTCTTCATTGACATGCAGTTCGTGGAAGCTTGCTTTACTCTCTGTATTGTTTGGAAAAATACTGGCAGGTGACTTTTGCGCACCAATTTCGGCGCAGGACACCGGGCGGACACGTGGTAAATGTGGTCTCTTATGGTCAATCTTCCAATGATCTGCCTACAAATACGTCACAATGCTGCAGACACCTTGGGGAAACGACAGAAAGGGCAGACTCATTCCTCTTGCGTTCACAGCCATATAAGGAGATCATGACAAACAGAGCCTCAAAAATCCTTGTCATTTCCTGGATGCCATCTCATCTTGGTTTTGCCTGAAGCTCACGTTAAAGGGCACGCACAGAGAAGATCTTTGTATTTCTGGACACGTCAGAGTGTTTTCTTTCGAACAGTAGCAATTATATGCATAGTCAAGCATCTTTTTGTGACAAAATATCTTGTTTAAAACGGGAAAGTTTTTCATCCAAAAATGAAATTGCGCCCCTAGAGTTCCAACAGGTTAAAGCCCACAATATCTAGATTTCTATACGAGGGTCACTGGGACCACATGAAGAACTATATAACGGTTAAGCTCCTGAGCGCATGTCAGAGCGCTCCTCTCCCGTCACATCCCAGTATTTAAATCAAATCAAATTTTTATTTTTCACATACACATGGTTAGCAGATGTTAATGCGAGTGTAGCGAAATGCTTGTGCTTCTAGTTCCGACAATGCAGTAATAACCAACAAGTAATCTAGCTAACAATTCCAAAACTACTACCTTATAGACACAAGTGTAAGGAGATAAAGAATATGTACATAAAGATATATGAATGAGTGATGGTTCAGAGCAGCATAGGCAAGATACAGTAGATGGTATTGAGTACAGTATATACATATGAGATGAGTATGTAAACAAAGTATCATAGTTAAAGTGGCTAGTGATACATGTATTACATAAAGATGCAGTAGATGATATAGAGTACAGTATATACGTATACATATGAGATGAATAATGTAGGGTATGGAAACATTATCATTTTACATTTTACATTTTAGTCATTTAGCAGACGCTCTTATCCAGAGCGACTTACAAATTGGTGAATTCACCTTCTGACATCAGTGGAACAGCCACTTTACAATATTGCATCTAAATCATTTAAGGGGGGGTGGGGGTGAGAAGGATTGCTTTATCCTATCCTAGGTATTCCTTGAAGAGGTGGGGTTTCAGGTGTCTCCGGAAGGTGGTGATTGACTCCGCTGTCCTGGCGTCGTGAGGGAGTTTGTTCCACCATTGGGGGGCCAGAGCAGCGAACAGTTTTGACTGGGCTGAGCGGGAACTGTACTTCCTCAGTGGTAGGGAGGCGAGCAGGCCAGAGGTGGATGAACGCAGTGCCCTTGTTTGGGTGTAGGGCCTGATCAGAGCCTGGAGGTACTGCGGTGCCGTTCCCCTCACAGCTCCGTAGGCAAGCACCATGGTCTTGTAGCGGATGCGAGCTTCAACTGGAAGCCAGTGGAGAGAGCGGAGGAGCGGGGTGACGTGAGAGAACTTGGGAAGGTTGAACACCAGACGGGCTGCGGCGTTCTGGATGAGTTGTAGGGGTTTAATGGCACAGGCAGGGAGCCCAGCCAACAGCGAGTTGCAGTAATCCAGACGGGTAGCATTGTTTAAAGTGGCTAGTGATATATTTTACATAATTTCCCATCAATTCCCATTATTAAAGTGACTGGAGTTGAGTCAGTGTGTTGGCAGCAGCCACTCAATGTTAGTGGTGGCTGTTTAACAGTCTGATGGCCTTGAGATAGAAGCTGTTTTTCAGTCTCTCAGTCCCAGCTTTGATGCTCCTGTACTGACCTCGCCTTCTGGATGATAGCGGGGTGAACAGACAGTGGTTCGGGTGGTTGTTGTCCTTGATGATCTTTATGGCCTTCCTGTAACATCGGGTGGTGTAGGTGTCCTGGAGGGCAGGTAGTTTGCCCCGATGATGCGTTGTGCAGACCTCACTACCCTCTGGAGAGGATTACGGTTGTGGGCGGAGCATTTGCCGTACCAGGCGGTGATACAGCCCGACAGGATGCTCTCGATTGTGCATCTGTAGAAGTTTGTGAGTGCTTTTGGTGACAAGCCGAATTTCTTCAGCCTCCTGAGGTTGAAGAGACGCTGCTGCGCCTTCTTCACGATGCTGTCTGTGTGGTTGGACCAATTCAGTTTGTGTGTGATGTGTTTATTTTATTTATTTTTTTATTTCACCTTTATTTAACCAGGTAGGCTAGTTGAGAACAAGTTCTCATTTACAACTGCGACCTGGCCAAGATAAAGCATAGCAGTGTGAACAGACAACACAGAGTTACACATGGAGTAAACAATTAACAAGTCAATAACACAGTAGAAAAAAAGGGGAGTCTATATACATGTGTGCATGAGGAGGTAGGCGAATATTTACAATATTGCAGATTAACACTGGATTGATAAATGATCATGTACAGGTAAGATATTGGTGTGCAAAAGAGCAGAAAAGTAAATAAATAAAAACTGTGGGGATGAGGTAGGTGAAAATGGGTGGGCTATTTACCAATAGATTATGTACAGCTGCAGCGATCGGTTAGCTGCTCAGATAGCTGATGTTTGAAGTTGGTGAGGGAGATAAAGGTCTCCAACTTCAGCGATTTTTGCAATACGTTCCAGTCACAGGCAGCAGAGTATTGGAACGAAAGGCGGCCGAATGAGGTGTTGGCTTTAGGGATGATCAGTGAGATACACCTGCTGGAGCGCGTGCTACGGATGGGTGTTGCCATCGTGACCAGTGAACTGAGATAAGGCGGAGCTTTACCTAGCATGGCCTTGTAGACGACCTGGAGCCAGTGGGTCTTGCGACGAATATGTAGCGAGGGCCAGCCGACTAGAGCATACAAGTCGCAGTGGTGGGTAGTATAAGGTGCTTTAGTGACAAAACGGATGGCACTGTGATAAACTGCATCCAGTTTGCTGAGAAGAGTGTTGGAAGCAATTTTGTAGATGACATCGCCGAAGTCGAGGATCGGTAGGATAGTCAGTTTTACTAGGGTAAGCTTGGCAGCGTGAGTGAAGGAGGCTTTTTTACGGAATAGAAAGCCGACTCTTGATTTGATTTTCGATTGGAGATGTTTGATATGGGTCTGGAAGGAGAGTTTGCAGTCTAGCCAGACACCTAGGTACTTATAGGTGTCCACATATTCAAGGTCGGAACCATCCAGTGTGGTGATGCTAGTCGGGCATGCGGGTGCAGGCAGCGATCGGTTGAAAAGCATGCATTTGGTTTTACTAGCGTTTAAGAGCAGTTGGAGGCCACGGAAGGAGTGTTGTATGGCATTGAAGCTCGTTTGGAGGTTAGATAGCACAGTGTCCAATGACGGGCCGAAAGTATATAGAATGGTGTCGTCTGCGTAGAGGTGGATCAGGGAATCGCCCGCAGCAAGAGCAACATCATTGATATATACAGAGAAAAGAGTCGGCCCGAGAATTGAACCCTGTGGCACCCCCATAGAGACTGCCAGAGGACCGGACAGCATGCCCTCCGATTTGACACACTGAACTCTGTCTGCAAAGTAATTGGTGAACCAGGCAAGGCAGTCATCCGAAAAACCGAGGCTACTGAGTCTGCCGATAAGAATATGGTGATTGACAGAGTCGAAAGCCTTGGCAAGTTCGATGAAGACGGCTGCACAGTACTGTCTTTTATCGATGGCGGTTATGATGTCGTTTAGTACCTTGAGTGTGGCTGAGGTGCACCCGTGACCGGCTCGGAAACCAGATTGCATAGCGGAGAAGGTACGGTGGGATTCGAGATGGTCAGTGACCTGTTTGTTGACTTGGCTTTCGAAGACCTTAGATAGGCAAGGCAGAATGGATATAGGTCTGTAACAGTTTGGGTCCAGGGTGTCTCCCCCTTTGAAGAGGGGGATGACTGCGGCAGCTTTCCAATCCTTGGGGATCTCAGACGATATGAAAGAGGTTGAACAGGCTGGTAATAGGGGTTGCGACAATGGCGGCGGATAGTTTCAGAAATAGAGGGTCCAGATTGTCAAGCCCAGCTGATTTATACGGGTCCAGGTTTTGCAGCTCTTTCAGAACATCTGCTATCTGGATTTGGGTAAAGGAGAACCTGGATAGGCTTGGGCGAGGAGCTGCGGGGGGGCCGGAGCTGTTGGTCGAGGTTGGAGTAGCCAGGCGGAAGGCATGGCCAGCCGTTGAGAAATGCTTGTTGAAGTTTTCAATAATCATGGATTTGTCGGTGGTGACCGTGTTCCCTAGCATCAGTGCAGTGGGCAGCTGGGAGGAGGTGCTCTTGTTCTCCATGGACTTCACAGTGTCCCAGAACTTTTTGGAGTTGGAGCTACAGGATGCAAACTTCTGCCTGAAGAAGCTGGCCTTAGCTTTCCTGACTGACTGCGTGTATTGGTTCCGGACTTCCCTGAACAGTTGCATATCGCGGGGACTGTTCGATGCTATTGCAATCCGCCACAGGATGTTTTTGTGCTGGTCGAGGGCAGTCAGGTCTGGAGTGAACCAAGGGCTGTTCTTCTGTTCTGTTCTTAGTTCTGCATTTTTTGAACGGAGCATGCTTATCTAAAATGGTGAGGAAGTTACTTTTAAAGAATGACCAGGCATCCTCAACTGACGGGATGAGGTCAATGTCCTTCCAGTGTACCCGGGCCAGGTCGATTAGAAAGGCCTGCTCACAGAAGTGTTTTAGGGAGCGTTTGACAGTGATGAGGGGTGGTCGTTTGACTGCGGCTCCGTAGCGGATACAGGCAATGAGGCAGTGGTCGCTGAGATCCTGATTGAAGACAGCGGAGGTGTATTTGGAGGGCCAGTTGGTCAGGATGACGTCTATGAGGGTGCCCTTGCTTACAGAGTTAGGGTGGTACCTGGTGGGTTCCTTGATGATTTGTGTGAGATTGAGGGCATCTAGCTTAGATTGTAGGACTGCCGGGGTGTTAAGCATATCCCAGTTTAGGTCACCTAACAGAACAAACTCTGAAGCTAGATGGGGGCAATCAATTCACAAATGGTGTCCAGGGCACAGCTGGGAGCTGAGGGGGTCGGTAGCAGGCGGCAACAGTGAGCGACTTATTTCTGGAGAGAGTAATTTTCAGAATTAGTAGTTCGAACTGTTTGGGTATGGACCTGGAAAGTATGACATTACTTTGCAGGCTATCTCTGCAGTAGACTGCAACTCCTCCCCCTTTGGCAGTTCTATCTTGATGGAAGATGTTATAGTTGGGTATGGAAATCTCTGAATTTTTGGTGGCCTTCCTGAGCCAGGATTCAGACACGGCAAGGACATCAGGGTTAGCAGAGTGTGCTAAAGCAGTGAGTAAAACAAACTTAGGGAGAAGGCTTCTGATGTTGACATATATGAAACCAAGGCTTTTTCGATCACAGAAGTCAACAAATGAGGGTGCCTGGGGACACGCAGGGCCTGGGTTGACCTCCACATCACCCGCGGAACAGAGAAGGAGTAGTATGAGGGTGCGGCTAAAGGCTATCAAAACTGGTCGCCTAGAGCGTTGGGGACAGAGAATAAGAGGAGCAGGTATCTGGGCATGGTAGAATATATTCAGGGCATAATGCGCAGACAGGGGTATGGTGGGGTGCGGGTACGGTGGAGGTAAGCCCAGGCACTGGGTGATGATGAGAGAGGTTTTATCTCTGGACATGCTGGTTGTAATGGGTGAGGTCACCGCATATGTGGGAGGTGGGACAAAGGAGGTATCAGGGGTATGAGGAGTGGGACAAGGGGCTCCATTGTGAACTAAAACAATGATAACTAACCTGAGCAACAGTATACAAGGCATATTGACAATTGAGAGAGACATACAGCGAGGCATACAGTGATCACAGGTGTTGAACTGGGAAAGCTAGCTAAAACAGTGGGTGAAACAACAGCTAATCAGCTAGCACAACAACAGCAGGTAAAATGGCGTTGACTAGGCAACAGGGCAGACAGATAAAACATAAACAAGCAGAATGGAGTACCGTGATTAATGGACAGTCCAGCGTGCATCAGCTATGTAGCCAAGTGATCAGAGTCCATGGGGCAGGGGGGCTGGACTGGCGAGTGTTATCCAGGTTAAAAAACTAACAATGACTAAATAGCTTGTAGCTAGTTAGCTGGTTAGCTTCTGGAGGTTCTTGAGTGTGTTCTAAAAATAAAAAATAATAGCGATTCCGTATCACATTGGTTGAGGCAGGTTTCCGTGAGGTATAGAAAAAAAATAAAAAAATCGGGAAGAGATAGAAAGTACATATGGGCCACTGCGTGTTTGGGACGCGGAAAATGCAGACGGTTAGCAGGCCTGTGCTAACAAGCTAACAGATTAGCAGGCCTGTGCTAGCAGATTAGCAGGCCGGGGTAAACAAGGTAGTAGTTAGCGGACCTCGGCTAAACAAGCTAGCAGTTAGCATGCCGAATTAGCAAGCAAGGAGATAGCGAGGGCTAGAAAGTTAGCCTTTGGAGGGCGTCGCGATGGGGTGAGTCTGTTTATTCCTCTTCATGCAGTGACATCGATAGACCGGTCGTGGGTCCGGGTATTGTAGCCCAGGAGTATGCTATGAGCACAGGAGCTCTGGCCGGGCTAGCTTCAAGCTACGTGGGTGGAAACGCTGGCCAGGAGTAATCAACCAGGGTTGCGGTTTAGCTTGATAGCTAGTTGTGAAGATCCAGCTGAGAGATGTTCCGTTTGCGGTGGGAATCCGGGGTTAAAAAAAATAAAAAATAGGTCCGTTATGCTCTGGTTAGCGTCACGTTGTTCGAACTGGCGAGAGCTTTCCGAGCTAAGGGTTAGCTGATGACCGGTTAGCTGAAGACCGCTAGCATATCAGGTTGTTAGCTGGCTAGCTTCAGTTGAGGGGTTCCGGTTCCGAAGTAAAAATAAATACTTTAGGAAAAGTAGCTACATTGGGTGAGGCGGGTTTTAGGAGAGTATTTGGAAGCAAGCAAAAATGTTTTTAAAAGATATGCGAAGAAAAATATCTGAAAAAGAGACGATATTTACAGAGAGACGATACGACAGGACGACTTACTGCTACGCCATCTTGGATCCAAGATGTGTACGCCGAGGAACTTAAAATTTACTACCCTCTCCACTACTGTTCCATCGATGTGGATAGGGGGGTGTTCCCTCTGCTGTTTCCTGAAGTCCACAATCATCTCCTTAGTTTTGCTGACGTTGAGTGTGAGGTTATTTTCCTGACACCACACTCCGAGGGCCCTCACCTCCTCCCTGTAGGCCATCTCGTCGTTGTTGGTAATCAAGCCTACCACTGTTGTGGCGTCCGCAAACTTGATGATTGATTTGGAGGCGTGCGTGGCCACGCAGTCGTGGGTGAACAGGGAGTACAGGAGAGGGCTCAGAACGCACCCTTGTGGGGCCCCAGTGTTGAGGATCAGCGGGGTGGAGATGTTGTTGCCTACCCTCACCACCTGGGGGCGGCCCGTCAGGAAGTCCAGTACCCAGTTGCACAGGGCGGGGTCGAGACCCAGGGTCTCGAGCTTGATGACGAGCTGGGAGGGCACTATGGTGTTAAATGCCGAGCTGTAGTCAATGAACAGCATTCATTCCTCTTGTCCAGATGGGTTAGGGCAGTGTGCAGTGTGGTTGGGATTGCGGACCTATTTGGGCGGTAAGCAAATTGGAATGGGTCTAGGGTGTCTGATAGGGTGGAGGTGATATGGTCCTTGACTAGTCTCTCAAAGCACTTCACGATGACAGAAGTGAATGCTACGGGGCGGTAGTCATTTAGCTCAGTTCCCTTAGCTTTCTTGGGAAAAGAAACAATGGTGGCCCTCTTGAAGCATGTGGGAACAACAGACTGGGATAGGGATTGATTGAATATGTCCGTAAACACACCAGCCAGCTGGTCTGCGCATGCTCTGAGGGCGCGGCTGGGGATGCCGTCTGGGCCTCCAGCCTTGCGTGGGTTGACACGTTTAAATATTTTCCTCACGTCGGCTGCAGTGAAGGAGAGTCCGCATGTTTTCTGACCCTGTGTTGGCTGCCCCATGATTTGAACTGCCTTCAGCCTATATGTGGATACAAGTAACGTAGGGGCAGGTGTAGTGTTGCTTCAAGCAGACGGGGGTGTTGAACATCCTGTTAGTTATTTCTCCCGAAAGTTTAACTATTCAGTGGGGGAGAAAGAGGCCCTTGCTTTACTCTGGGCATTGAAGCATATTGAGGTATGTGTGTGGTCCCTGTTGTGGTTTACACTGACCACAACCCACTTACTTTCCTGCACACCATGCTTTGCCTAAAAAGCAGGATTATGCGCTGGTGTTTGTTCCTGCAGGCGTTTGGATGTACGACATGTAAAAAGTGTGGATAATGTGCTTTAACGTGCACCGATTTCGTCGATCTTCGGATGCCTTCGTTGTTTGATTTTATTTTCGGTTGGTGGTCTTTACAGGGTTTATTTTGTCCTTCCTGTTGCTCTGGCTTCTGCTCTCCTGTCTCTTGGTCTCCATTTCTTTCTATTAAATTGTTGCTTCCAGGTACCGTGGTTGCTGAGGTTGGTTGGGGTCAGGTGATTTGGTTGGGTTGGTATCATGGGCATACAATGGGCCTCTTAACCTTTGGTGGTTTGTATACTATTTTGTGTCTGAACCGTTATGGTTTTTGATCAGTTGTATTGGTGTATTTGTGTGGTTGTGGGTTTTGTTTTCAGGTCTTCGTTAGTTCCTGCTTTTCATGGTAGTGGGTGTTATACCCCCTCGGTATCCCTGCCTCCTTCACTGTGTTTATATTTGCAGATTGGGGACAGGTGGATCTGATTGGGTCGTTAAGGTGACAAGTTGCACCTGGGTTTGGGATCAACTAGGTGATAAAAGGTCCTGGTGCCCAGTCCTGCCTCTCTCTCTCACTCCACAAGTACCATTTTGTTTTGTCATCTGGTTGATTTGTTTTTGATTAGGTGCACCATTAACACTTACACACATTCATCCATGCATCTCCATTACATCCCTCACAAGTTAGTTTTCTTGTTCAAATCTAGGCTAAGCACTATGCCTCCCTCAACAGTCATATGTCGAACAACATCCCTTATTGTACAAGTAATATCCATAATATCCCTCCCAGGAACGCTGTACATCTGACTCAGATACAATACTCCCCATCACTTTATTAGCACGGTTAGCGAATACCCTTGCCAAAATCTTATCAGTATTCCGTGACCTTAAAGGCCTCAAATTTTCCAGCTTCTTCCTGCTCCATTGGTTTTATAATATTTAACAATCCTGTGGACAATGATTCTGGAACTATCTGTGCCTGTTCCATGTACACATCCAACAATACAGGTGCTAAAATATCCACAAATTGATGATTAAACTCACTTTTCAGCCCATCTGATCACAGACTTTTTTTCCTATTACTGGCCAAGATGTCCTCCAATATCTCCTTAACCGTCATATCTTTGCCATACATTTTTCGTTCAGGATCAGGTAATTTAGCATCAATAAAACCTAAAACCTCACTACAGCCTTGATCGCCCCCCCCCATTGCCCCCATACATGCACTCTTTTCAATGTTATGTACAGCAGCCTGAGCTTTCATAAAGCCTGCCACATCATAACCCTCCACCCTATCAACTTTTTCCAGCTCAATGTCAATTCATTTATTCAAAGCTATCCGCTCCCTCTTTAAAAGAAAATCCGTCCGTCTTGCGTCGTCAACACTTAACCCTCTAATCTTCTCTTTTAGACCATCCCGCCACAATCCAATATTAACACATTTAAAACCACTCAACATTTCTCTGTTTAATACAATCGGCAGTCATATCAATATATTTTTCTTCTTTTAATAGCTCAGCATTCAAACACCATACACCACCCCCTCTAGTAGGCACACTATGACCCAGCAGGAGCCCAAGAATGGCATAATCACATAAAACATTTAAATGATACCTAATCTTGAGAACATATTGCACCACATTTACAGCCGCTGAACAATAATTAATGCGGCTTTGACCGAGACCTTTTTAACTTCTTGAAACTCCCCATCCCGGATCCGGGTTTGTGACTAAAGCCTCAGGCTCATTAGCATAACGCAACGTTAACGATTTCTGAAAATCGCAAATAAAATGAAAATAATGCGTCTGCTCTCAAGCTTAGCCTTTTCTTAACAACACTGTCATCTCAGATTTTCAAAATATGCTTTTGAACCATAGAAATTGACTAATTTGTGTAAGAGTATGCAAAGCTAGCATAGCATTTTGAGTAGCATTTAGCACGCAACATTTTCACAAAAACCAGATAACCAAATAAATAAAATCATTTACCTTTGAAGAGCTTCTGATGTTTTCAATGAGGAGACTCTCAGTTACATACCAAATGCGCAGTTTTTCCTGAAAGCGTCTGTGTGTAGGAGAAATCGTTGCGTCTGGCTACCGAAACGAACCGAAAATTCAGTCACCTACAACGTAAAACTTTTTCCGGATTAACTACATAATATCGACCGAAACATGGCAAACGTTGTTTGGAATCAATCCTCAAGGTGTTTTTTCACATATCTCTTCATTGATATGCAATTCGTGGAAGCTTGCTTTCCTCTCTGTATCGCATGGAAAAATACTGGCAGGTGACTTTTGCGCACCAATTTCGGCGCAGGACACCGGGCGGACACCTGGTAAATGTGGTCTCTTATGGTCAATCTTCCAATGATCTGCCTACAAATACGTCACAATGCTGCAGACACCTTGGGGAAACGACAGAAAGGGTTGACTCATTCCTCTCGCATTCACAGCCATATAAGGAGACAATGGAAAACAGAGCCTCAAAAATCCTTGTCATTTCCTGGATGCCATCTCATCTTGGTTTTGCCTGAAGCTCACCTTCTAGGGCACGCACAGAGAATATCTTGGTATTTCTGGACACGTCAGAGTGTTTTCTTTCGAAAGCTATCAATTATATGCATAGTCGAGCATCTTTTTGTGACAAAATATCTTGTTTAAAACGGGAACATTTTTCATCCAAAAATGAAATAGCGCCCCCATAGATGTAAGAGGTTAAAACAACCTGCCTCCTCAAGAAAGCTCTCTCACCTGGATGCATACCCTGACATACATCACTCAACGATCCTTCATTACCCCCAGCAAGTCTAGCCTAGACAGATCAGAGCACAACAATGCACTCCTTTACGTGTCCAGTTTAGTCAAACGAACGTTAAAAATCCCCCAACCAATATACAGGTACCCAGACAATGTCATGTAGCACACTCATTTTGGAAGGTATCATTCTGAAATTTTGCACAAGTACTGTTGCCCTCTTGTATTGTTCACTGAAATTGTTATCTTGTTCATTTTAAAGATGATGATACAAAAAACAAAAACGTATGTTTTTTTATTGTTTTGTCTAAACCAGATCTATTGTGTCATATTCTCCTACATTCAATTCACATGTACACAAACTTCAGAGTGTTTTCTTTCAAATGGTACCAATAATATGCATATCCTTGGTTCTGTGCCTCAGCTACAGGCTATTAGATTTGGGTATGTCTTCAGGCGGAAATTGCACAAAGTAGGGGGGAGCTGTAAGAGGTTTAATTAAAATAGCAATCCCACAAGTCCTCTCCCTACCATTATTTAAACAAAGCAAATCCATCCATCGCTTTCTTACTCCATCCACCATACTGTCAGGCCAGTGTCTAACTTTTCCATATCTCTTAGTCTCATTAATATTGACAGATATAACGCTCACCATGAGTAGGAGTATGATGTTTATTGCTTCCATCATCAAGACCCAGTCATTTTCTTCTTGATCTTGAACCCTTCACCTCCATAGTTTTAGGACTAGCGTCAGATATAAAACGTTCATGATCAGCACCCCCTGCACCTTCAGACAGATCCGTGGCCGACACTCCTCCTCCACCCTCCGGCTCATTTCCATGCTAGACTCGATTCCATCTGCCACAGTAGATTCATCACCCTCTTCTCCTTCACCATCCTGGCCTCCTTTTTCTCCCTCCCGTCCTCTCCTCTGTCACACTTTCTTCTACCACCACCTTCTGTTGTTTCATGTCATCACCGTCTGTCGGCCTAGTACACGTGCAGTGGATGCCTCTCTCACCACACCCATTGCAAGGTCTTCCCACTTTCGCGATGCACTCTCGCATAATGCCCTTGTATTCTGCATCGCCGTCATAAAAACATCATGGCAAATCCGGACTACGTGGCCAGGCTGAATACAAATTCGGCACACTTACCTGTCGTGTATCACACGGAATTATTCAGCCCCCTCCAACATCTCGAACTTTGCAGAATACGGTAGTGAGTGCATCACGTCTGAGAACCGGACCTTGCAGAATCTTGTGACATCCGCTATCTCCGTTACCAGCCAAAATGTCTTCTAAATCAGAAACCGCCGACACACCCCATCCTTCCAATTTGGCAACAATAGCATCATCGCTAATATACACTGAAATTCATGAAGGACGCCACCAGTTCATCCGATGAAATGTCCCTCGCCATTACCGTACACGATTTGATTTTCAGTCCATCCATCAGTTACTCCTTCCCATGGACATGCGACATCATTATCTCGTACTCCTGATACCCCTTGCATCTGCACCCTGTCACTGCTCAGCATGCCTTCTCTATCCCTCGCAGCAATTCTATCGTTAGTTTACGATTCCCAGTGATATCTACCTCCACAATACAAGCCCTATCATAGGATTTCTCCCTCGACGGTGGTGCACCATGATTACTTACTTCAGGTCTTGCACTCTTTCAGTTTCCTCGCGATGGTCATTGAAGCCATTGTAATACATCCGGTTATAAAGAGACATTTCCTCCAACAACATAAGCTGGTGAAAATCAACTCAACTAGTAATAAAAAACAATTCTAACAAATTCAAACAAATTGCCAACCAAAATATATATACCAAAAAGCAGCGAACAATTCCCTCTCCTACAAAACCAACTTGCCTGCAAAAACGTCTTCAATCACTGACCCTGCTTAGCTTCCAAGATCAGATGAGATCGCATACCAGGCTAGCAGGCCACCCCAGCTAGCAGACAACACAAAACTGAAGACACTGGGAGGAGCTAAGGGAAGACAAAATGAGATACAGGAGACTGGAAATGCAAAACAGAACAAGCAAAAAAGAAAAACAAAATATAAATTAAGAAAGAAAGAAAGGAAAAGGAGCAGCGGGCCTGTAGTCTACCACCGAGACCACCTCCTTACCCATGATAAAATAATTGTGAAACAGAACAACAATAATACACTTAACAAAATAACTCCGGACTATGATCGCCTCTCTGATCAAATGCAGCAACTGTCATAGAAAATACACAGAACAGATTATTAATATTACTATTATTTAAGTGTCGTGACATTTCCCTTTAAAACAGCTCATTTATATTTGTGCAACATTTATACACATAAAAACAGCATTTGAATATTACACAAATTGTTAGTCTATGTTAAAAACAATAGAAACGAATAAATGACACCTCCAATCTGGGTAAAACTTTTTCCGGACACCTGGTAAATGTGGTCTCTTATGGTCAATCTTCCAATGATCTGCCTACAAATACGTGACACAATGCTGCAGACACCTTGGGGAATCTTCCAATGATCGACAGAAAGGACACCTTGGGGAAACAGGCTCATTCCTCTCGCATTCACAGCCATATAAGGAGACAATGGAAAACAGAGCCTCAAAAATCCTGCTCATTTCCTGGATGCCGTCTCATCTTGGTTTTGCCTGAAGCTCACGTTCTAGGGCACGCACAGAAAATATCTTGGTAGTTCTGGACACGTCAGTGTTTTCTTTCGAAAACTATCAATTATATGCATAGTCGAGCATATTTTTGTGACAAAATATCTTGTTTAAAACGGGAACGTTTTTCATCCAAAAATGAAATAGCGCCCCCATAGATGTAAGAGGTTAAAAATCGAGTTTCTGTCTTACTGTCCCAATGATCCCACTCCATTTGCGGCTTCCTCCTCCCTCCCTCCCTGTCAAACTTTCCCCCAGTACCCTTATGTAGGTCATTTTAACAATCAGTGGTAGTCTGGTTAAGTCTGGGTCTGCCCATGGTTCAAAAAATGGGCTTCTGTTTTGTCTCTGTACAGTCTCGCCCCAGAGGCTCGTCCGTACCAGTCTGTTCTGTCCAGGGTCCTGTCGACAGATAAAAGGTTGACGACGTCCATGTAAAAAACGCACTGGGCGGTCATCCTCCCCACTTCCCGGGATACCCACCCCACTGATCCGTCGGTCCCTTCTCAAGACCTGTGCCAGTGGTTCGATGCAGGCCACAAACAGAAGAGGAGATAACGGACAGCCCTGATAGACGCCGCAGTGTACTCCCACTGCTTTTGGTAAAGCCCATTTACAAGGATATTGCTGGTGATATCCCCGTACAGCAGTCTCACCCAAGCTAAGAACCTTTCCGGGAAGCCCATTTTTTGCAGTACCTTGAAGAGGTACTGGTGCGAGGCTCGATCAAAATCTAAATTTAGGACTACAAGCTGTGTGTTTCTGTCTTTCGCATAACAGATGGCATCTCTGATCAGTACCAGGCTGTCCGTGATCTTCCTTTTGGGAATGGCTCAGGTTTGGTCCGGGTGGATCACCTCCCCTAAAACAGAAGTGTTAGAACCTTAGTAAAAGGTTTCCAGTCAAAAAATTTAAATGGTATTCGGTCTCCAGTTTGTCTTGTGTAAAAGAGTCTCAATCCCTACTCTAAAACTGTCAGGTAGTTTGTCAAGTTGTTCAATGTCAGTAACAACAGAAGTTTGTCTGCTAAGACATCCCAAAAGTTCAGATAAAACTCCAAGGGGAGGCTGTCCTCCCCTGGTGACTTACCCCTCTTAAAATGTTTCAGTCCTTTATCAATTTCTGTCATTGTCAGGTCTTTTGTCAGGTTGTCTGTGTTGAGTAAGGTCCTGTCAATGTATGTTAAAATGTTTCCCATGGTTTCCTCACACAAATATTTTACTCCAAACAGTTCCCCATAAACATCCCCGACTACTTCTTTTATTCCCTCTATCTGTTTTTAAAACCCATCTTTGTTTTTAATCCTGTCATTGTCCTACCCTTTCTAACTATTTTCTTAAAGTGCCTCGTACACTTCTCCCCTACTAATTCCCTCTCCTTACTTCTTAAAATAACCCTACTTTTCTGTTTTGCTAAAAATGCCATTTCCTTTAATTTCACGGTTAAAATCAAAGACATCAGATGATTAAAAGGTTTTATTAAACTCTCAGCAAAACAAACATAAGCATAATAAAACAAACCACCACAAATACTCAAAACAAGGCATTTAAAAGACAAAACAAACGAAACCCCAAAATTATAACCCAGGGGAGCACCGTCCCTTCCTTAGGCGGCCCGCTAGGACATGGGCTGCCACCTTGTAGTCTGCGCACAACAGCGTAATGGGCCTGTAGTTCCCTAGGTTATTCCTTTCCCCTTTCTTGAAAAGCAGTGTCAAGACCCCAGAAGCCCTGAATCATACACTCCTTTTTTTCATGAAACGAAAATCTCTGCCCAAAATGTCCCAAAAGGTAACATAAAACTCCCGAGGATGCCTATTGTAATCTGGAACCTTGTCGGTTGGCAAAACCCACAAAGCAGCCTCAACCTCTGCAAGCTCGAAAGGGTGGTCAAGATGAGAGGCTGCCTCTGGGGGAACCTTTTCCCTCAAAAACCCTTATAGTTCAACAGAACATGTCTTATCTATGTCCTTCTCCCTAAAAGATTACTGGTAGGAGGACGCTGCTTCCACCATGCCCTTGGGATCAGAAACCATTCCCCCCCTACTGTTTGCAGCTGAGCAATACCTGCTTTGGCATGGTTAGCTTTGACCTGTTTTAAAAAATATGAGCTGTGAGCCTCCCTAAACTCGAACTTGTCTCTTTGACAGAAAGTCCCTAGCCTTCCCCTGAAAAAACAGCCCCAACTTACTTTTTAAAACCTCCATCCTCTCCACATCCCTCCCCTCACCCTTGTTCTCAGCTGACACCAAGGCAATCAGCTCCCCCTGAAGCCGTTGAAACACCTCCCTATCTGTACGGGCCGTAGCGACACAATGCCAAATGGCCAGGGTGCGCACATTGCGCTTTACACACCCCCACCATTCGACTAGGGAACCAAAAAATTTCTTGAGGTCACCCAATATCTCATAATGGGATTTAAAAGCCTCCCTAAAAGAAAGATCTACCAAAATGTGGGAGTTGAATTTCCAAAAACCTCTGCCAAAAATTGGCAATTCTACCGAGAACACTACCTGGGCTGGAGAAACAGTGACTTGCGAGACTGGCACAGATACAGTTAAAAAAATAATCCAATCTATAAGACTACGGGAACCCCTTGAGATTTCCCATGTCATACCCTCCTCCCATTGGGGTCACTGACTCTGAAATAGTCCCTAAAAGAAAAAAAATGTAACCACAGAAACCAAACAGTGCCCACTCCAGTCTGCATCAACCACTAAAACACTCCCCTGTATGACAGAAAAAGAACCCACCAAACAAAATCCCCACCCCAGAAGAGTGCACCCTCCCAACCCCCATCTGGACTCTCCCTTCGTCCACCCCCTTGAAGAAACAGAAACATCCCCATGTCCCTTAACCTCTAGCGTCGAGCAATCCCGTATCCGGGGGCGTAGTCATAGCCTCAAGCTCATTAGCATAACGCAACGTTAACTTGTTCATGAAAATCGCAAATGAAATGAAATAAATATATTGGCTCACAAGCTTAGCCTTTTGTTAACAACACTGTCATCTCAGATTTTCAAAATATGCTTTTCAACCATAGCTACACAAGCATTTGTGTAAGAGTATTGATAGCTAGCATAGCATTAAGCCTAGCATTCAGCAGGCAACATTTTCACAAAAACAACAAAAGCACCTTCGTCCTACACAAATAATATTTTTTGAAAAACTGAACATTTGCTATCTGAGAGTCTCCTCATTGAAAACATCTGAAGTTCTTCAAAGGTAAATGATTTTATTTGAATGATTTTCTTGTTTTTGTGAAAATGTTGCTGGCTGAATTCTAGGCTTATAGCTATGCTAGCTGTCAATACTCTTACACAAATGCTTGTTTAGCTATGGTTGAAAAGCATATTTTGAAAATCTGAGATGACAGTGTTGTTAACAGATAACTGCAAACCCAGCCACAGTATTATACAAATATAAACATTCTGATGAGAAGTAACTTATGAACAAATGATGAATATAAAAAATCTTACTTATGTTACCAACTAATTCTGATTATTCCCCAACATGGGGTAGAGAGGTTTTATTTTGCAGAGCCTATCAAACCTTGCTGTGCCTCTCTTCTTCTCGGTCACTGATATGAAGCGCCCATGAGATTGTCAGAAACCTTTTGCATGATATGACAGTGAAGGGAAAAGGCAGTTGATAGAGGGGAGCAGTTTTCCAGTAGTCTATCAGGGTTTTTAGCTTCACAAGATCCATGTAAATGACCATTGACATGAAACAAGAAACATCTGACATGGAAATGGGCTTCCATCCCTCTTTCTTGCCTGCCTGCTTCTTAGCACCACACTTATTTGTGTTCGACACCAGGGAATCAACAACTGCTGAGGTGAAAAACAGCTGAAAAAGTTGCATGGGACTGTACTTGGAGGTTATATCCAGCTGAGGTCCCGATGGCCTTTTCGGTCTGAATACTGGAGGTGTAGGCAACACATCCTCCTCCAGCACAGAGTGCCAATGACCCTTCTCCTCTCTGATTGCAGGTTTAGCTCTTCCCCACCTCCGCTTCTTTGTCAAAGACTTCACACCTGGCAGGAAGGGCGTAGGTTTGGAGCTGGACACAGCAGGGTTCCTACTGTGGGGGATGGGCACCTTGGCAGTGGGGGCTCCCAATCAGAATCAAAGGGACTGTGAAATAAAGACACAAACACAGATTAAATACAGAGTAGGGAACGTAAATCACTAAGGTGAGGTTCTGTTCCGTTCCATGTTTAGATAAAATACATCTATTTAGACACACACACCCACAATGTAGAGCCATGTGGAGCCACTTCAAACATTTCATTACTGAATATATATATATGTCAGATAAAATACATGTAAAAAATATCTAATATATACAGAAACACAGATTATATACAGAGTAGGGAACATAAATAACTAAGGTGAGGTTTAAATAACTTTAAATAACTTAGGTGAGAATCTGTCGTTCTGCCCCTGAACAGGCAGTTAACCCACTGTTCCTAGGCCGTCATTGAAAATAAGAATTTGTTCTTAACTGATTTGCCTAGTTAAATAAAGGTAAAATAATAAATCTCCTGAAATTGGGAGTCCAAACTTGTCTCACAATCTGATACATCTTCTTATAACTCTGTGTCACTTTCTCTATCAATCTCATCAATAATATTATGTAGATCTGTATATCTGGACTTTGCCTTTGATTTTCCAGATTTACTCGCTATAATTCTTTCAATAAAATAGCAGAAAATGATCTCGACTCAATACTGCTTTGCGCAAACAAAGTGTCTCCTTCGGGTAGAAATTTCCATGGCGAATGGCTGTGTTACGCTCGACTTTCGTTCAAGAGCTGGTCTTCCCGGATATAAACCTTAGATATTGACATTTACCTCAGCCCATTGGCGATCTACCAAGCGAGATTTCAAGACGATCAGTGGTGATTGGGCAGAAATACAGTCATTCAAAGAAGCACTGGTGATATCATGGGCACGCAGGAGGTCATTGTTTGGTGTGTTCAAATCAGTTCCCTTCGGTCAATACGCCCCGTAAAAAGAACCATCATGTATGGTTGTGTTACTTACAAACAGAGGATTACAATGAAACCACGTGTGAGTAATTGCATCGAATGTTTCGTTGAAAGGTGAAGGATACGGAATTCATGACTCAAGCCGTTTACAAAATGTCGTGTTACGCTATAAAAATGGATTTAATCGAACAAAACATCCATTTATTGTGAAGATTGGACCTTTTGTATTGCCAAAAGAAGAAGATCTTCAAAGGTAATTGATTATTTTATTGGTATTTCTGACTTTTGTGTCGCTAATGCTTGGTTGGAAAATGAGAGTAATATGTGTGTGTGGCGCGCTGTCGTCAGATTATCGTAAGGATTGCTTTCGAAAAGCATTTTTAAAATCTGACACTGCGGTTGGATTAATTAAGAGGAAGATATTAAGCTTTTAAATTATGTTAGATACATGTATTTACAAGAATGTTTAATATTACGAATTGTGCATTTAGTTTATTTGCGATATGCTATTTCCCTGGATGTTAGCCTATGCGGGACGCTAACATAGCCTAGAGAGGTTAAATAAACCTCTTGTAAAAAGAGAACATGGAAGGAGACACAGGAAAGGTACTGAAACACCCCTTTCTTCCCCATATCCCTTAATCCCCTTACATAAATAATGACACACTGCCTTTTCAGATATGAAACAACAAATGAAATTCCTAAACAAAAATAAATACATAACATATACATTCAACTTATTTCATCAGCAAAAAATAATTTCCCCCCCTCTACAAAACAAAGCGCTCCTTCGTAGGCCCACTTCTCCTCAAATAATAGGAGATCTTTTACAGCTGAAAAGAACTCAATCTACTTTTATTCTTGCTTTCACTAATCCTTTAAAAACACATCTTACATCCTGCCCATATCCCGTTTCTATCTTATGTTTCCTACTCAGAAAAATTGACATCTTAGCTTGTCCCAAAATAAAATTTAACATTTTCTTTTCTGTTGTTTACTATATTGAAACCCCAAAATTAAAACAGTGTTATTGAAAAACTCCCCTACAGATTTAAACAAAGATTCCAGCATTTCCAATAGAAGTTTTATCCTCTCACACTCCATAAAACAGTGAAAAATGGTTTCTCTTCTATTACAAAAAGGACATCCATCTCTAACATCTGAGTTAATAACAGATACAAAAGCATTAACTGCAATGATGCCATGTAAAACCCTCCATTGCATATCAAATCAAATCAAATCAAATGTATTTATATAGCCCTTCGTACATCAGCTGATATCTCAAAGTGCTGTACAGAAACCCAGCCTAAAACCCCAAACTGCAAGCAATGCAGGTGTAGAAGCACGGTGGTTAGGAAAAACTCCCTAGAAAGGCCAAAACCTAGGAAGAAACCTAGAGAGGTACCAGGCTATGTGGGGTGGCCAGTCCTCTTCTGGCTGTGCCGGGTAGAGATTATAACAGAACATGGCCAAGATGTTTAAATGTTCATAAATGACCAGCATGGTCGAATAATAATAAGGCAGAACAGTTGAAACTGGAGCAGCAGCACGGCCAGGTGGACTGGGGACAGCAAGGAGTCATCATGTCAGGTAGTCCTGGGACATGGTCCTAGGGCTCAGGTCCTCAGAGAGAGAGAAAGAAAGAGAATTAGAGAGAGCATATGTGGGGTGGCCAGTCCTCTTCCGGCTGTGCCGGGTGGAGATTATAACAGAACATGGCCAAGATGTTCAAATGTTCATAAATGACCAGCATGGTCGAATAATAATAAGGCAGAACAGTTGAAACTGGAGCAGCAGCACGGCCAGGTGGACTGGGGACAGCAAGGAGTCATCATGTCAGGTAGTCCTGGGGCATGGTCTTAGAGCTCAGGTCCTCCAAGAGAGAGGAGAGAATTAGAGAACGCACACTTAGATTCACACAGGACACCGAATTGGACAGGAGAAATACTCCAGATATAACAAACTGACCCCAGCCCCCCGACACATAAACTACTGCAGCATAAATACTGGAGGCTGAGACAGGAGGGGTCAGGAGACACTGTGGCCCCATCCAAGGACACCCCCGGACAGGGCCAAACAGGAAGGATATAACCCCACCCACTTTGCCAAAGCACAGCCCCCACACCACTAGAGGGATATCTTCAACCACCAACTTACCATCCTGAGACAAAGCTGAGTATAGCCCGCAAAGATCTCCGCCATGGCACAACCCAAGGGGGGGCGCCAACCCAGACAGGATGACCACATCAGTGAATCAACCCACTCAGGTGACGCACCCCTTCCACGGACGGCATGAGAGAGCCCCAGTAAGCCAGTGACTCAGCCCCTGTAATAGGGTTAGAGGCAGAGACCCTTTTATCACCAGTACCCTTTTGTAACGGTGGCTTGTATAGTGCTCTCCATGCTAGCTTTACCTTGTCATCAATGCCCAATTTTACCCTCCATGGAGTGTCTTTTCTATTTTTCAATTTATCTTTATTCAACACCTTGACACACCCCCTATACATGTCCTTCCCATTCACCTCATCCAAACCCACCTCCTCCAACCCTCTCAAATCCAGCAATAACACCTTTCTTTCTGACTCTGGGATATTTGGTGTAATCCCTAGTCTTGGAAATGAGACGTCTTCATTTTGTACCTTCTTCTTGTGGCTACTAAGCATACCCCATTCTTCCGCTGACAGAGCCTTCCTGCAGCTCCCCAGCATTTGTCCGACAATCCTTTGTCGACAAGCCACCCGTCTTCCATCCATTAAGGCGGGCCCAGCCATGGCCATTAACTGTTTTAAGGTGATGATTTTGGAGAATCTTGGAGAAATGTGGAACAACTGCTGTTGTACAATCCAGTCTTGCCCCATACACCAGAGGTTCCTCCAACAGCCAATGCACTGACTCCGCTGAAGTTCGTCTGGACACCTTCATTGTGCTCCACACTCTGAGAAGGCCTCTGTAAAACGGAGGTACTCCCTCCCTAGAAATCTGGCTACTATCAACCAGAAATAAAGCCTTCTTTAAACCTAATCCTCCAACCCGCTGTAATACAAGACCTGCCACCCCTCTCCACACCACATTTTCCGGTCCATAAAGCAACCTTTGAATAAAAAAATGGAAAGCAGCAGCCCTACTAGCAAGATGTACAAGACCTTGTCCCCCCTCCTCTTTTGACAAATACAAAACACTTTGTGGAACCCAGTGATATTTATCCCAAAAGAAATCCACAAAAAATGCCTGTATCTTAGCCAGAAGGCCAACTGACAACCAATGCCACAGTGCAGAGGCAATCACATTGTTAACTATAATAGTGCGCCCCCTATATGACATACGAGATAGTAACCAACGCCATCTCCTCATCCTCCCTTCCACCATTTCAACCACCCCACTCCAATTTTTTTCCATAGTCCCCTCATCTCCTAGGTACACTCCAAGATACTTAAAACCTCCCTTACACCATTCTAGCCCCCCTGGCAAAGCCATGATCCCTCCAGACCATTCTCCAATCTGTAAAGCACAACTCTTTTCCCAATTTACCTTTGCAGAGGATATTCCCCTAAAAAGATCAACCGTTAGACTCAAACTATCCACCTCCGCTTGATTTTTCACTAACACAACTACATCATCAGCATAGGCTGAGAGACGAATAGGAGGAATATCCTCTGAAAAGTACACCCCTGCAATGCAACTTCTAATGCTATTTAGTAGTGGCTCTATAGCAATGGCATATAACATTCCTGACAAAGAACATCCCTGCCTAATACCTCTACACACTTTAAAAGGAGCACTCAAACCACCGTTAACTTTCAATACACTTTCAATGTCACCATATATCACCTTTATCATGGCAATAAAACCAGAGCTGAACCCAAACGCCTCAAACGTGTGCCATAAATATTGATGTTCAACTCGGTCAAATGCCTTTTCCTGATCAATTGAAATTAGACCAGCATCCAACACAATAGCCCTAGAGACGTCCAAAAAAATCACAAATCAGAGAAATGTTATCCCCTATCTGCCTGCCAGGAACACAGTAGGACTGATCCGTATGTATGATTTGCCCCATCACCTCCCTCAGCCTGTTGGACAAAGCCTTTGACAATATCTTATAATCAGTGCACAATAAAGCCACCGGCCTCCAGTTCTTCACCTCCCTCGGGTCACCCTTTTTGGGCAGTAGGGTGAGGACAGCCCTTCTGCAGCTTATTGGTAGTAACCCTCCGGTTAAACTATCATTAACTACTTCTAACCAATCCTCTCCCAACATAGCCCAAAAAGACTTAAAAAAGTCAACGGGAAGCCCATCAATGCCTGGTGCCCTTCCATTTTCCATGCCTTTTAATGCAGTGTATAAATACTGCAAAGACAATGGTTGCTCAAGCTCAACCTGAGCTTCTGCAGCCACCTTTGGGAGCCCATCAAAGAACTGCTGTGTCACTGTTTTATCCTCTTTGTACTCACACTTGTAGAGCTCAGCATAGAACTCTACTGCCCTCTTTCTAATTTCACTAGGGCTAGTGAGCTCTTGTCCAACAGCTGATTTGAGACAATGAATAATTTTTCTTTGTCCATTCTTTTTCTCTAAACCAAAGAAAGATTTGGATGAGGCATCCATTTCAGATATTCCCTGAAACTTACTTCTCACCAATGCCCCCTGTGCTCTGACACCCAGCAGGTCTGCCAATGCAGCTTTTCTCCTCTTGAGGGCCTGAGTATGGCCTCAATCTCCTGTGGTCTCAACCAATGTCATGAGTTCCACTATTTCAAACTCTAGGGCTTTCATTGATCTGGTGATATCCTTGGTGACATTCCTCGTGTATTGATTACAAAATTGTTGAATCTGGATTTTCCCTATATCCCACCACTGTTGAAGGGATACAAAACTGGCCTTTTGAGACCTCCACCTCTCCCAGAAAAAAACTGAAACAGTTCCTGAAGTGAGCATCACTCAATAAAGTTATATTAAAATGCCAGTATGCGCTTTTGGGTTTTACATCGTTAATGAACACCACCTCTGTTATTAAACAATGATCAGAAAATCCCACTGGGGTTATCACACTTGATTTACAGACCTGAGATTGATGCTCAAAAACATAAAACCTATCTAACCTGGCCATAGAGATGATGTTCTCTCTCACATGCGCCCTCGTGTACTGCCTTGTTCCTCCATGTTGACTCCGCCAAATATCACACAGTTCATGTGTTACAATGAGGCGTTTTAAAAAATTCCTTGAGGTTATATGAGGTTCTTGGTGATTTCTATCTAAATCGCCAACTGTGCATTTAAAATCCCCAGCAATAAATACATAATCTTCTTTGTTACATTTCTCAATGGTATTTGATAATGTCTCTAAAAAACATACCCTCTCAACTGTCACCACTGGGGCATATACATTTATCAGACACATAGTGATGTTTTCATACCTTGCTCTAACTTTTAATAACCTCCCCTAAACTACCTCTTCAACCTCATATGACAAAGGCAAAAACCCTTTTGAGAACAAGATAGCCACACCCCCACTTTTTGAGTTTTTATGACTACACACCACTGTCCCCCCCACTCCTGTTGCCACAACTTCATTTTCCAAATTACTATGCGTTTCTTGTAGAAAATCTATGTCACTTCCCTTTCCCCTAATTAACTCATACACCATGGCTCTTTTTTTTACCATCTCTTGCCCCATTTACGTTTAAAGAAGAAATCTTAAAACTGCTCATGGATGAAAAAAATATACAGAGGAAGATACAGCCACCACATCTCTTTACAGAGTTAAAACTGCAACTGAACTCTTTCATTTTCTTTAGAATTTACATCACTTATCACTCTCGTGACCACTTTCTTGAGTCTAGCAATTTCAGGGCTTTTCAAACTTCCCCCTGTAATTTTTGACATCAGAAACTTTGCTGATTCAATAAACAATTCACGTTCAGGGAAGAAATCAGTTACATTGTAATCCTGCATATATTTCTTCCCTTTTGTCAACTTCAGAAATTGACGTATCTTCTCGATCCCATACCTCCCTTCCACCCCATTTATCTCACTATATTGTTGTGACGGGTCAGATGACTCACTCTCGCTATCCTCCCCAGAAGAAAACTCCACCATCTCTACAACTTGTTCATCTTCAACTGATTTATCAATCTCTACCTTTCTCTTAGAATTAGACCCTTCACCACCCTTTAAATTCTTCCTTTTACTCCTCGGTATTTTGAAAACATCCGCTTCCTTTTCCGTTATTTCAATCTCCTTGACCTCCTATTTCATTTTCCAGCAACACCTCAGCGACGGCAGTCGCAATCTTACCTACTGTTTCCCCTCCCTCTTTGTTCTGATCTACCACAATTGCCCCCATATCCACAATGCCTTCCTCTCCTACTTTTCCAACCACATCTGCCCACCTTCTCCCTTCCCCTGCACCCTTAGCATGTTCATCCCTTCGCAGTGGTGCGTTAGTTGCACCAGCACTAGAGCTACTACCAAGCTCAGCGCGCTCATTCTCGGGACAACTACGCACCAAATGCCCCTCTCTTCCACAGCCAAAGCATTTAATTGATTCAGTAGATGCATAGAAGACATAATCAAATCCATCAATCTTCAAACTGAACGCTAAATTCAGTTCATCTCCGTCCTTCTTTAAAATCATATGCACTTGTCTCCTATGAGACACGACATGTTTCAACAACGGAGATTTGCATCCAAAAAGAACCTTCTTTATTGTAGATACGATTTGACCATGTCGAGATAACTCTCACTCCAACACTTCATCTCTAACAAATGGTGGCACGTTAGAAAGTATAACTTTCTTCGCCGGATTCATAAGCGGAAATACCGGCGTCTGTGTCTCCCGCAACACAACACCCCTCTCAACTATCTTATTCACCTTTTCAATTGAATCTAAGAATATCACTACAGTGCTATTCATCCTTGAGGCTGATTTGATGCTATCATACCCAATGATAGCACCCACAGCCAAGCTACATTCTTCCACTGAACACCCGGCCGCAGCAGGAATCTTTACTCCATGCCTCCGACTAAGTTTTTCAAACTCTACACTTCCGCGATTGGCCATTGAAACCAGCCCCACCCGCTGGTTGTGCCCTCGCGAAAAACCAACCTCAAAGATCCCACCACCCCTATACGTGCTTAGTGATAGTTAAACAAGATACCCTTAAAACAACTAAACTAATCAATATATATATATATATATACATACCAAAACCCAATAGAGTGAAAAGAAATTCCATTTGCTCTCACAATAACTCCTGCTTGACGACTCACTCCCAGCGTGCACTCCGACGAGAGAGAGCGAGAGAGAGACAAACACACACACACACACACACACTATTCTGGCCCAATTTCTTTTTTAAATGGCGGGAAACGGGGGACCCCATTGAAGGGCGCTTCGCCCCTTTTTTCAGTTTGAATGTTTCTTTCCTTCTCTTCTTCTGCTAGCAAGCTAAATTTTATAAAAAAAACTTCACACACCCTTAAAAAAGTGCTTTCTGGACCGTTTGTCAAATTCTTTTGAATTTTGTGTCAATTACACACGTATAAGAACTGTATCAACATACCTGATGTTTTGTCCATTTACAATATGATTTCATAGGAAGTCAAAGTCAAAAGTCACTCTTTTTGGGGCCAAATGCCATAAGAAATTTGACATGCTCAAAAATACTGCAGAAATGCTAAATTGACTGGCCTGATGAACACAGAATGGTTGGGCAGTGATAGTTGTTCCTTTCCATCACTCGTTATGTTGATTTCATCATGTCCATTTGGTGATGTTTTTTTCACTATAGAATCATATTGCATGTGCACGTGCATTTGCAATACGTTTCAATGGGCATTTACCATCACGAATTTGGCATGCTCAAAAATCCTGCAGGAATGCAACATTGAATGGCCCGATGAACTCGGGATGGTCGGGCAGTGATAGTTGTTCCTTTCCATCACTCGTTGTGTTGATTCCAAATGCACGTGCATTTGCAATACGGTTCAATGGGCATTTACCATCACAAATTTGTCGTGCTCAAAAATCCTGCAGAAATGCCAAATTGACTGGCCTGATGAACTCGGGATGGCTGGGCAGTGATTCTGGTACCTCTCCATCGCTCGTTAGGGTTGATTTCAGAATGTCACTTTTGGTGATGGTACCTCATTGTTTAAACATATTGCAAATGGACAAGAGTCACCAGCAAGTCACCGTCCATCAGTCAATTAGATATCATTCTGACACCAAACTGATACAAACTGACACCAAACCCACTTTTCCCAACTCGTTTAGTAGCCAACTATCACAACGCCTTCGGTTCAAACCATAAAAAAAAACATAATACACGTAGTTACATTCTAGCTGCAGGTCCATTTCTTATGTTATGTGTAGGCCTAGCTGAGGCGACCCCGAATCCCAAGTTTCGGCTCGATAGGTCATTTGGTGTCCGAGCAAAACCATAATTGGTGCTGAAAATCCACTTTTTTCCATGACTTGCTACAGGGTCCTTGAATGAGCTATCGGACAGAAACGTTGGGTTCTGTCTCTATGGGCCGAGACGGTCACAATGCACCTAGTCTTGTGACTCTGGGACATTTCTAAATGTCGACATTTTCGTGATGCAAAAATGAATTGAAGTCATTGCAAATGTACGAGGCTCTTTCTCAGTCCGAGAACCTTCTAGAGCGACGTAACTCACCAAGCACTATCGACCTGAGGTCTAGAACACGATTCTAAAGTTTCGGAACTCTAGGTCTGACGGTTCTTTAAAAGTTCCAACAAGGTTAACTAATGCAGGGAATGTATGTCTCTACACACCCCAACGGGTCCCTCCTTCCAAGCTGTGTGTGTGTGTGATTTTAGTTTTCCATTGAAATTTTATGGGAAAAATGACTGATTTACAGTTCATGGGGTTTGCCTAATCACACATATGAAGTTTTGGAAAGATCAGATTTTTTTAACCCCTCGAAACAGCCCATGAGACACCAATTATGGCACTTCCGGTTGGCACAGGAAGCTATAACAACACACATCCTCATTGGGATATTCTATTACAGAATCCTGAGTTTTAAGTCTTTACCATAAAAACTGACTGATTTACTCAGGGTTGAATGCACTATCAAACTGCAGGCAGGTTATGGATATACACTTTTAGGGCGATTTTAACCACTTCCGGTTGGTCCAGGAAGCTTAGAATCGACACAGGTTGACCTTATAGTGGCCTGATGGACTGGTACCGAAGACAGGTTCATACGGCATTCATAACCCATATAAGCTCCAGGTTGAATTTAGGGGAGCAGGCAATGTATTCCTATGGGGAGAGATATCATTGTATTCTATGAGATCAAAAAACCCTGTTTTACTGTTAAGGGTTAATGCCACACGGTCAAAGTTAGGCTTGCACGGATCGGAAGGACCTTAGGAACATTCCTATGGTTGAATTGTCCTTCTAAACCTAACGGTTCCGCCGCTGTCACCCAAAAGCAAATGCCGTTGTGGTGCAGGCTTCATTTTGGGCTTACTTTTCTCATGGTCGCTGCGCTTAGACCGAGCGAGCTACGGTCAAGCGGGATATCTCGTTGAACTCGGCACGGCCTAGAGATTAAGTTTATGCCATTGCCCGCTCTCTGTGTCTTTAGGCACCGCAGTTTTTTACTCCATCCTTGCTGTGTGTGTGTGAGAGAGCTTTTTTTTACATCTGCTAGGAGAAATGACTGATTTACAGTTCAGGAGGGTTACCTAGTCACACATTTTAAGTTTTAAAAAGATGTGACTTTTTTAACCCTTCAAAACAGACAGTGTGACCCAATTAAAGGCACTTCCGGTTGGCACAGGAAGCTATAGGTAAACACATGTCTTGACTGAGGTAGCCTCTTTCAGAATCCTGAGTTTTAATTTTTTACGTTAAGAATTGACTGATCCACACAGGTTTGAATAGAGTGATTTTCATCATGACGGGTGATGTGTTTCAAAACACTTTTAGGGTGATTTTCACCACTTCCGGTTGCTTCAGGAAGCTTATAATTGACACAGGTAGACCTCATAGTGGTCTGATGGACTGTCACAGAAGACAGGTTCATAAGGCATTCATAACCCACATAGGCTTCAGGTTGAATTTAGAGGTGAAGCCAATGTATTCCTATGGGGAGAGAAGTCAATGCAAACTGTTTGATGTAAACACCTTCTTTTAACTGTTAAGGGTTAATGCCACACGGTCAAGGTTAGGCTTGCACGGATCGGGAAGACCTCAGGTACGTACCTGAGGTCGAATTTTGCTTCTCACCTTAACGGTTCTCTCACTGTCACCCAAAAGCAAATGACATTGAGGGCCAGGCTTCATTTTGGGCCTTCTTTTTCAAGGTCACTGCACTCAGAGCGAGCTATGGTCAAGCGGGCGTCTCGTTGAACTCGGCACAGTCTGGGGACTATGGTGATGCCATTTTTTGTGTTGATTTCAGTATGCCATTTTGGTGATGGTCCCTCTCCGTTTAAACATATTGCAAATGCACAAAAGTCAACTAGCAAGTCAGTGTCCATCAGTCAATTAGATGTCATTCTGACACCAAACTGATATCAATTGACACCAAACCCACTTTTTCCAACTCATTTAGAAGCCAACTATCACATATGTCAGAGCAGGCCCATAATTCACAGCGCCTTTAGTTTAAAATATAATAAAGATGTAAAACACATAGTTACGTTCTAGCTACGGGTCCAGTTCGGACATTATGTGTAGTCCTATGTGAGGCGACCCCGAATCCCGAGTTTCGGCTCGATAGGTCCTTTGGTGCCCGAGTAAAACCCTAATTGGTGCTGAAAATCCACTTTTTCCATGCCTTGCTATGGGGTCTTTGAATGAGCTATCGGACAGAAACGTTGGGGTCCGTGTCTATGGGCCGAGCCGGTTTCAAAGCACCTAGTCTTGTGTCCTGAGACTTTTCTAAATGTCGCCATTTTCGTAATGGTCAAAATGAATTGAAGTCATTGCAAATGTACAAGGCTGTTTCTCAGTCCGAGAACCTTCTAGAGCCACCTAACTCACCACGCACTATCGACCCGAGGTCTAGAACAGGATTCTAAAGTTTCGGAACTCTAGGTCTGACGGTTGTTTTTTAGCTCGAACAAAGCTAACTATTGGAGGCACTGTCTGTCTCTACGCACCCCAATACGTCCCTCCTTCCAAGTTGTGTATCTGTGTGATTTAGTTTTCCTTTGAATTTTTATGGAAAAAATGACTGATTTACAGTTCATGGGGGTTGCCTAATCACACATATGAAGTTTTGGACAGATCTGATTTTTTTAACCCTTCGATACAGCCCCTGAGACACCAGTTATGGCACTTCCGGTTGGCACAGGAAGCTATAAGTCAACACATATCCTCATTGGGGTGTGCTTTTACGGAATCCTGAGTTTTAAGTCTTTATGTTAGGAATTGACTGATTTACACATGGTTTAATCCACTATGTCTATCAAACTGCAGGCAGGGTATGGATATACACTTTTAGGGCGATTTTAACCACTTCCGATTGGTCCAGGAAGCTTAGAATCAACACAGGTAGACCTCATACTGGCCTGATGGACTGTTACCGAAGACAGGGTCATACGGCATTCATAACCCATATAGGCTTCAGGTTGAATTTAGGGTGCAGGCAATGTATTCCTATGGGGAGAGAAGTCAATGCAAACTGTTTGATGTAAACACCTTATTTTAACTGTGAAGGGTTAATGCCACACGGTCAAGGTTAGGCTTGCACGGATCGGGGGGACCTTAGGAACGTACCTGAGGTCGAATTGTGTTTCTCCCCCTAACGGTTCTCTCACTGTCACCCAAAAGCAAATGACATTGTGGTGCAGGCTTCATTTTGGGCCTACTTTTCTAATGGTCGCTGCGCTTAGACCGAGCGAGCTACGGTCAAGCGGGATATCTCGTTGAACTCGGCACGGCCTAGGGATTATGGTAATTCCATTGCCTGCTCTCTGTGTCTTTAAGCACCGCACTTTGTCACTCCGCACTTTGTCACTCCATCCAAATTTGACTTTATGCAATGAATATCTGTAAAATTTGATTTACTCCTTTACTCCTCAATTCAAGAAGCAGTTTTGGTAGGGTAGTGTTCAAATATTGATACAACATGATTTTTCTACAAAGTCCTCCAATGAATGTAAATGGAATCAGAAGTCTTTTCTATAAAGGCACGGATGGGATTTGAACCCATGATTTTCAGTTTACGAGACCGACGCCTTACCACTTGGCCACCATGCCTCTCTATAATAATGCAATATATATATATGTATATATTTATCAACATTCTGAAAGTAGCAGTTGTGCAAATGTGAATTTGGCACACAAACTCAGTGGAGAAAGGACCTCGTACATATACAGCATGCACTCCCCCTCTGAGCTTCCATCCCATTTAATTTGCAGATAAAACGCAATATTAATACAATGTACTTTTTATATACACCACTCCATTGAAACGACAATTAAATGATAGCAGCAATTCTTAAAACAGGTACGGACAGGGATCGAAAACATGAACTTCAGTTTTTGAAAATGATGCCATAAAAGTTGGCAACCATGCCACTTCTGTTCTATAAATGTACTAACAGGGATTGAACGCATGTTCTTCAGATTACAAGACCAAATGATTTAGCACATCTCTGTTTCCTGCTTAAAATTTCAACATTCTGTAGAAGTTGGGTCTTTGGGTCTTTGCAAAAAAAACATGTAGGTGCTGGGGATTGAAACCAAGACCTCATACATGCAAAGCATACGCTCTACCACTGAGCTACAAGGGGAAGTATCTCTACGATACAGCCACTTTACGTATTTGCGGTCCTACAGGATTCCCCAACTTCTCTTTTGAGAGTATTCACTTGTTAAATTAGCTTTTGCACAACTCCCACTTTCCTCAATGTTGACATTCTAAGAATGAAATAGATGTGCAAAGTCATCTGTTTTTGTTAACTGAAGCACATGGGTTCAATCCCTGTTCAACGTTTATGGTAGATAGCTGATATTATGGAAATGTACTTTCATTACAACAGTGTAAAGAAAAGGTCAATTGTATTGATATGGCCACTGCGACCTGTATGCTCTAGTCGGCTGGCCCTTGCTACACATTAGTCGCCAGAACCATTGGCTCCAGGTCATCTGTAAGTCTATGCTAGGTAAAGCTCCGCCTTATCTCAGCTCACTGGACACCTACCCATAGAACGTGATCCAGCAGGTGTATCTCACTGGTCATTGCAAAAATTGCTGAAGCTGGAGACTTATATTTTGTTAGAGTTGCGTTAATTCGAATCTGGTATCAGGATAAGTATGATACTGAGTCACCGATTGTATAATATGTATTTTTTATTAGCTTAGCAATAAGTGGTAAATGCAATTTTTGTATATACGGGCTCTCTATCCCACCTCGCAGGGAAAACAGAAAACTGACTTGTTCTTGACAAAGATATTATAAATATACTCTGACAGAAATAGTTCCTGCTTCCGAGCAGGCCTGTCAGAGTAGAGACTGGGCGTGGTTTAGACTCACCCAGCCTATCGTTGATTGTTGGCCCAGCCCCCTAAGCGCTTCAGTTGATAGATGTAACTGTTGCTGTGAAGAATATCTCTGCGTTCATGCTCGATACCGTTATCTCGCACCTGGCTCCTGTTTTCTAACAAAATACCGTTTGTTCTTGCAACACTACATTCTGAATGTGCCCCCCCAACTCATTGCACAGTTCCTGTCTTCATGTTATTCTGTATTTTTCCATCATGAGAAAGGCCCATGGCCCTGAAACTGTTAACAATGTTTCAAGTCAGCTGTGTTGCATGACACATACATACATCCACATAAGCCAACAGCAGATAATATTCAATCACATATATGGTAACGGGCTATAGTGCATAACACAGAATCCTCATAATCCCCCTTTTTACACCCCCAAGGGGTGTAACCACACCATCCGATATACTAGGTTGCTGATGAACCCAGGAACTTTAAACCTTTATTATGTGAATGTATGAAGTGATGCACGTCCCTTTGTTGATTAACATATATATAAACTGGAGTTTTTGATTCCCCCTTTTGACACCCACAAGGGTGTCACTCATTATCCTTTATTTCAGCGGTCCCAATATAGTAATATGTTAATAGCATTTCATGAAAATAATAAAAAGTTTATTATTAATAAAACTTTTTTTTTATAGAAAAACAGAAAAGAAAAATCAACCAACAAATTGAAAAATAAATAAACAAGTGATATATGCTTTTGTCTCCCCCTTTTGATACCCATAATGGTATCACTTATCAATAACAGGATAAAACTTTGTTTGTTTATTACAATAAACAGGTAAGATTCAGCCCACAAAAACATAAACAACAGAAAGAGAGTTGTATTTCAAGACAGTTTAGAGAAGGTGGTCATAAGAGTTCTTCATATCAATTGCAAATTGTGAGGCATGAGCAGTTGTGAAATGTTGCGAAAGGCCCTTCTGAAAGCACACGATATGGTATTTCGTGGCACGGTCTCATACCTTACTTCATCTTGCAAAAGAAGCTCATGGTCCACTATCTGCTGCTCCAGAGTCAAGGCCAGGTCCCGCCCCATGTCACCACGGAGCACATGAGCAACTGGCTGGTGTCTCAGGGCAAAACATCCCTTAGGGAGAGGTGAGTACCACATCAGCACTCACCTTCACTGCCATTCCATGCCAGCAGCACTCCAGGAGGTGTGGGTAAAATAAACAACAGAAGAATCAGAAGCCAGGAAAGGTGAATTGCTCTGTGTTTTATTTGAAGGGTGTAGAAGGAAACCCCGGAGGAGGGAAACGACCTCGCTCGGCTGATAAGAGAATGAGAGTTAGAGACATACTACAAGTTAGTGAGCTTTTTCACCATTTAGATAAGCATCTTTGTGTCACTCAAAAAGTGGAAGAAATTGCATATACTGTAGCCATAATTTGTAGCACAGATCCTTGGTTGAAATACAAACTAACCTTGCTTACTTATTTCAAAGCGAGGGCACATATTTCAGCTTTGTGGGAAAAAACGGACAAAGAGTTGAAATTCCACAAGGCAGTGATGCTGTTGAAATGATGCAAGAGCACCCCCTAGTGGACAAAATGCTTACAGGACCTAGTATTCCCAGGCGGTCTCCATCCAAGTACAAACCAGGCCCGACCCTGCTAAGCTTCCGAGATCAGACGAGATCAGGCGTACTCAGGCCGGTGTGGTCGTAAGCAAGAAACCATCTCTTGGTACACTATATAAAGTCAAAGTGAGTCTGATTAACAGCTGTTGCATTTTCACCATTTCGATAAGCATCTTTGTGTCACTAAAAAAGTGGAAGAAATTGCATATACTATGGCCATAATTTGTAGCACATATTGTTGGATGAAATACAAACTAACCTTGCTTACTTATTTCAAAGCGAGGGCACATATTTCAGCCTTGTGGGAAAAAACAGACAGAGTTGAAATTCCACAAGGCAGTGACAAAAAGCTTACAGCACCTGGTATTCCCAAGCGGTCTCCCATCCAAGTACTAACCAGACCCTACCCTGCT
The DNA here is from genome assembly GCF_036934945.1 of Oncorhynchus masou masou. Classification (NCBI taxonomy): domain Eukaryota; kingdom Metazoa; phylum Chordata; class Actinopteri; order Salmoniformes; family Salmonidae; genus Oncorhynchus; species Oncorhynchus masou. Next base: position 63,113 of record NC_088213.1, on the reverse strand, counting down.
TAGCTTCTGAGATCGGACAAGCTCAATCTCTTGGTACACTATATAAAGTCACCGTGTCGCTTACACTTCGGGGGACAGAGAAATGTCCACCTTGTGACACACTGAAAAGCTCAAAACTTGCTTTCATTTCCAGACCATATATTTCACTCTTGTGGGGGGGGGGAAGAGGGCATATCCTTGGTTCATACTTATGATGACAACTTCATGGACTAGGGCCCTATAAAATACAGCGCACCCACACGGAATCACGAAATACAGACATTAAACCGAAATTCAACAATATTCAAAAATGCTTTGAACTAAGGAGGAAATCAACTCAATCCCTTCAACTTGTTAGAAAATCCATTCATTTGCCCAAGTGAATCATAAGACACGAACAAAATGCATCAGTGATTCGTATTTCCACGCAACTTTCCGAAACTGCACAGGACTGCCCAGTATCTGTGCGCATGCGTGCGGAGCGCAAAGTAGCCTATGCCAGCCTGGCAGAATTATATCATGATTATTTGCATCAATTCAGTGGCCATTTTTTTTGCAAACTCCGCAATCACATGAGCGCTACAGCAACGCCGCTTAACCAAACAAAGGTCTCTTCCTGGCGCACACTTGCCTTTATAAAGGGTAACAACACCCCAAAATCGACATGTCTTCCGTTTTTCCCAGACCTCAAAAGTGGTTCCCTGCTCGGGTTTTAAACATTGTCTTGGTTATAGAACATCCAATCGTGTTATATTTCTATTAAAAATGTGTACTTTTGAGAGCGAAAACCTGTAGAAGCAGAGACAAACGGTCAACGGGGAAATGTTAACGTAGAATAGGGGGATTTTTTCTGGGGGGGGTTTGGCAAAAGGGATTTTACATGAACATTAGGTAGCTAAATAAGGTTAGCAAGATGCTGCTACACTTGACCGTGGTATTTGTTCATGTTTAGCAACTCCCAATTAGCGCATTCCTCTAGGACAGGAAATTCCATTGAAAGTGGCATCAACTTCTGGGGATCCTGTCAACTGATCCTATTCAGTTTCAAACATCCATGCTGCACAGGCGTGTGAACCATCCTTTATGTTTAGTGCAATAACTGTTTTAAACACAACAGATCACTTGTGCCTAAATTCAACCCAAAACCAACAACTATTCAGTCAGTGTTAAGAGCAGTTGTTTGAAACCAATCGGAAAGGCAAGCCAAGCTTGCCAGCCGCTCTTGATTTCCATTTGACTGACCATCAGTTTGACACAACACTGAACTCTAGCCAACCAAAAGGATAACATTGAGTAAAAAGGTGTAGGTGACGCCAACATTGTTGATACTCCCCATCCCGTATCCGGGATCGTGAATAAAGCCTCAGGCTCATTAGCATAACGCAACGTTAACGATTTCTGAAAATCGCAAATAAAATGAAAATAATGCGCCTGCTCTCAAGCTTAGCCTTTTCTTAACAACACTGTCATCTCAGATTTTCAAAATATGCTTTTGAACCATAGCAATTCACTAATTTGTGTAAGAGTATGCTAAGCTAGCTTAGCATTTTGAGTAGCATTTAGCACGCAACATTTACACAAAAACCAGATAACCAAATAAATAAAATCATTTACCTTTGAAGAGCTTCGGATGTTTTCAATGAAGAGACTCTCAGTTACATAGCAAATGTTCAGTTTTTCCTGAAAGAATCTTTGTGTAGGAGAAATCGCTCCGTTTTGTACATCACATTTGGCTACCGAAACGAACCGAAAATTCAGTCACCAACAAAGTTAAACTTTTTCCGAATTAACTCCATAATATCGACCGAAACATGGCAAACGTTTGGAATCAATCCTCAAGGTGTTTTTTCACATATCTCTTCTTTGATATATCGTTCGTGGAAGCCTGCTTTCTTCTCTGAATTCCATGGAAAAATACTTGCAGCTGAGGTTTGCGCACCAATTTCGGCACAGGACACCGGGCGGACACCTGGTAAATGTGGTCTCTTATGGTCAATCTTCCAATGAAATGCCTACAAATACGTCACAATGCTGCAGACACCTTGGGGAAACGACAGAAAGGGCAGGCTCATTCCTCTCGCATTCACAGCCATATAAGGAGACAATGGAAAACGGAGCCTCAAAAATCCTGCTCATTTCCTGGATGCCGTTTCATCTTGGTTTTGCCTGTAGCTCACGTTCTACGGCACGCACAGAGAATATCTTTGCAGTTCTGGAAACGTCAGAGTGTTTTCTTTCCAAAGCTATCAATTATATGCATAGTCGAGCATCTTTTTGTGACAAAATATTGCGCTTAAAACGGGCACGTCTTTTTATCCAAAAATTAAATAGCGCCCCCAGAGTTAACAGGTTAACCTTTTCACACGCGAGTTCCAAATATCTTCAACAGTCGCCCCAGTGGGAGTTGATTTTACGCGCGTGTTGTCAGAATGCACTCACCGTTCCAACATGTGGACATTTAACCCGTGCTGACCTCAGACCAAGGCACACTACCTGCTAATTTTCTATAGGCTGTTTCAACTTCTAATTTTGCCTCATTCATTCACAAAAGTAGCCCATTTAACTGTTGCAGACCATTTCTATTTGAGAATTTAATGAGCCAGGTAAACTTTCCTTCAAAAGAAAGCCCAAGCACTTCCCAGATCAAGTATACAGTCCTTTGCATATTTATTGCCTTCCTTACAAATAACTGTGGACATGCGTGCATTCCGATCAAAGTGACTTATTTTCTGTGTAACGTGTTGTCGTTTCTACTGTAGCGTACCATAAGTATAATGTACTTAGCATTAGCTCATATTCAGTACCACCTTCAAAAGTGTTTTACACACGTGTCCATTACAATCTAGGCAAGAATCAGAAAGCATGAATAAAACGCTAACGCCATACAATGCAGTCAGGTTATCACGTACGCGTCTGTCAGACTAATGGTGATCTCAACTGGAGTACCCCCATTGTCTTGAATGCACTGAAGTCGTTAGTTGATTTGAACACGGCATCAGAGTGTAAACTATGGTACCTCAGGGTTGCCAGATCAGACCCCCTTTCCAGGGATATTTAGCTTAGAAAAACTGTCTGCCCCGCCATTTATTGTTGATAAATCCCCCATCTTATTAATATTTCCTGCATCATCCTCTCCATAATACCTTCCCCCAAGGACTTCACCTCCCAAAATGGATTGAGCTATATCTTGCAACTCTGTTTAGCTTTCGTGCTAAGGTTGTATTGGCTTTTTGATTAGTTAACTGTAAACTACTTGTCATGTGTATGCCGTAACAAGTACAAAGATTTGTCACATGCTGAAGTGGCCAAACTAAGTTAAGACCTCAGGAAATGGGCACAGTGAACGGCATTCTGGGATTAGGGAGCTCTTGCTTGACAAACATGGCTGCCATATTTTCCAAAAAAGGACCGCAAAAACATAAGAAATAGGTTGTTCCAACCTGTAAACGAACAGTAGGCTTTCAATTGCGAGCACTTGTTTTTCACCTGTCTACTGGAAGTTGATGCTGTTGCTATGCAACCTCTTGCTAGCTATCTAGCATAACAAATTACTGGTTAGACATTATACGACTTTGGGTGTGTTCTTAAATTCAATCAGGAGTTCCAGAATGCGCTCATGAATTCAGAGCGTTGTCACATTGTCTGTTTGTGAATTCAGAGCAGAGTAGACAGCCAGAGCGAATTTACGAAAGCACCCGAATGTCCATTGAGAACGCACAATGCTAAGCTCTGAATGACCGGAATAATCACGTCAAACATTGGGTAGATTTCCTGAAGATTTGCATTATTGGCCCTAAAGTACGGAAATAGTGTCCTCTTCGTGTATTCCTCATATTTGCCGAATTTAGTACGACATCCTGGAACATTTGGCATACTAAATGTATCCATAGTATTTTTTTATTTCTATTTTATTTCACCTTCATTTAACCAGTTAGGCTAGTTGAGAACAAGCTATCATTTACAACTGCAACCTGGCCAAGATAAAGCAAAGCAGTTCGACACATACAACAACACAGAGTTACAGATGGAATAAACAAACATACAGTCAATAATACAGTAGAAAAAGTCTATATACAGTGTGTGCAAATAAGGAAAGGATAAGGGAGGTAAGGCAATAAATAGGCCATGGTGGCGAAGTAATTACCATTCCAGTGTTTAATTGCTATATTGTAGATGCGCAGAAGATGAATGTGCAAGTAGAGATACTGGGGTGCAAAGGAGCAAGATAAATAAATAAATACAGCAAGGGGATGAGGTAGTTGGATGGGCTATGTACAGGTGCAGTGATCTGTGAGCTGCTCTGACAGCTGGTGCTTAAAGCTTAGTGAGGGAGATCTGAGTCTCCAGCTTCAGTGATTTTTGCAGTTTGTTCCAGTCATTGGCAGCAGAGAACTGGAAGGTAAAGGCGGCCAAAGGAAAAATTGGCTTTGGGGGTGACCAGTGAGATTCTCCTGTTGGAGCATGTGCTATGGGTGGGTGCTGATATGGTGACCAGTGAGTGAGCTGAGATAAGGCGGGGCTTTACCTAGCAGAGACTTGTAGATGACCTGGAGCCAGTGGGTTTGGCGACGAGTATGAAGCGAGGGCCAGCCAACGAGAGCATATAGGTTGCAGTGGTGGGTAGTAAATGGGGCTTTTGGATTGGAGATGCTTAATGTGAGTCTGGAAGGAGAGTTTACAGTCTATCCTGACACCTAAGTATTTGTAGTCCACATATTCTAAGTCAGAACCGTCCAGAGTAGTGATGCTGATCGGGTGGACAGGTGCTGGCAGCTATCGGTTGAAGAGCATGCATTTAGTTTTACTTGCATTTAAGAGCAGTTGGAGGCCATGGAAGTAGAGTTGTATGGCATTGAAGCTCATCTGGAGATTAGTTAACACAGTGTCCAAAGAAGGGCCAGAGGTATACTGGTATACTATGATATATTTATACAGGTATACTATGACCAATAAGCATACTAAATACTCAATTCATGTCACAAACAGTACAGTTAGTGCGAGTATTCAAACACAGCTAAGGCCAAATCAGGAAGTGCAGTCACCTTTTAATCCTGAATGACAATTGTCTTGCCTCATAGAGATAGATACATCTTCTCTGGGCTGATTAATATAACAGCCAGTGAAAGTGCAGGGCGCCAAATTCAAAAGAACAGAAATCTCATAATTAAAATTCCTCAGACATACAAGTATTTCACGCCATTTTAAAGATACACTTATTGTTAATCCCACCACAGTGCCCGATTTCAAATAGGCTTTAAGGCGAAAGCAACACAAACAATTGTTAGGTCAGAGCCAAGTCACAGAAAAACACAGTCATTTTTCCAGCCAAAGAGGAGTCACAAAAATCTGAAATAGAGATCAAATGAATCACTAACCTTTGATGATCTTCATCAGATGACAGTCATAGGACTTCATGTTACACAATACATGTATGTTTTGTTCGGTAAAGTTCATATTTATAAAGAATCTCAGTACACGTTGGAGCGTTATGTTCAGTAGTTCCAAAAACATCCGGTGATTTTGCAGAGAGCCACATCAATTTACAGAAATACTCATAATAAATGTTGATGAAAATAAAATTGTTAAGCACAGAATTAAAGATATATTTCTGCTTAATGCAACCGCTGTGCCAGATTTCAAAAAACCTTTACGGAAAAAGCAAACCATGCAATAATACGTACGGCGCTCAGAGCCCAAACAAGCCAAAAAGATATCCGCCATATTGTGCAGTCAACAGAAGTCAGAAAAGACATTATAAATATTCACTTACCTTTGATGATCTTCATCAGGATGCACTCCCAGGAATCCCAGTTCCACAATAAATGTTTGTTTTGTTCGATAATGTCCATCATTTATGTCCAAATAGCTACTTTTGTTAGCGAGTTTTGTAAACAAATCCAATCTCATGAAGCGTGTTCACTAGGAGCAGACGAAATGTCAAAAAGTTCCATTACAGTCCGTAGCAACATGTCAAACGATGTATAGAATCAATCTTTAGGATGTTGTTAAAATAAATCTTAAATAAATTCCAACTGGAGAATTCCTTTGTCTGTAGAATTGCGATGGAACAGAGCTCGCCCTCATGTGAACGAGCGTCACGAGCTCAAGGCATTCTGCCAGACCTCTGACTCATTCCCCTCTCATTCGCCCTCACCTCACAGTAGAAGCATCAAACAGGTTCTAAAGACTGTTGGCATCCAGTGGAAGCCTGTTGACATCTAGAAAGTGCAACATGACCAATATCCCACTGTGTCTTCAATAGGGAATGAGTTGAAAAACGACCAACCTCAGATTTCCCACTTCCTGGTAGGATTTTTTCTCAGGTTTTTGCCTGCCATATGTGTTCTGTTATACTCACAGACATCATTCAAACGGTTTTAGAAACTTCGGAGTGTGTTCTATCCACATATACTAAATATATGCATATCTCAGCTTCTGGGACTGAGTAGCAGGCAGTTTACTCTGGGCACCTCTGGACAAGAAGATAATAAGAAGCCATAAGAAGATAAAAGACTCATCTATGTATCTGTGCCAATATAGTGTCTGTGACAGCATGGGCAGCGCCATTGAGGCTATCTTCATATTAAAGTAGTAACATTTCTTCTTCACAATTGTCTGAGCCCTTCTGATGACCCGATTTAGACATGACTTCAACAGGGTCACCAGTAGGGCTCAGCCAATGAAGTTGGTAGTCCCACCCAGTTGAGTGCTTGCAAATGCAGCATTTTGGCCATTAGAGGCCAATATTTTTCTCTCTGTCTGGGCTACAATTGTAGACGGTTGGGTAATTATGCTTTTCATCTGTGAAAGGCTGTTGTGCTGGTAATGAGGGAGTTCTATTAACCTGAGCCGAGGTGCACCGGTCCATGGCCCCTGACACGAATGGATAAAAGCTTTGAGGGCGGAGCACCCTTCTAAAATTGAACAGTAGCCTTACATTTAGGTTTTTGTCCTAACACTACACAGCTGATTCAGATTAACAAAGCTGGATGATTATTTGAATCAGCTTTGTAGGGCTAGGGGAATAAAAAGAAAATGTGCAGCCTTTTGGGGTTCAGGTGACTGAGTGTGGGAAGCCTTTGTCATAGGGTAAAAGTTGCATACCCCTGGGCTGTAGGCTGCACACTTTGGGTCAAATATCAGGTTCTGTAGCTGTGTATTTTATCAGAACAAATCTGTTCTACAATGATTATTTTCCTTAGCTCAGGGTAAGTAGTAGCAGGCCTAGGAGAGTCTTATGCGATGCAAACATTTGAGTTGGCTTTTAATCAATCATAATAATTTGTCAAATGCCTTACAGGTTGTTTTGCCTATTGATGGCAGCTGTGGACATACAAGCACAAGACACCTTCTATAAGTATACATTTTGCACCTTGCAAATTTAAGCACTAAGCGTTTATCAAATTTTTTTTGAAAGTTTTTTTTTTAACTAACCTTTCCTATTCCAGATGACCTCAACGCTGAATGCCTTGGTAATGTTATTCGTTTGAGTGTCGCTCTTTTTGAAGAGGTTGATGCTGTCTTCAGTGAGTTTGCCTCTTTATTCTCTTTCTCCCCTTTCATAATTCATGGCTTGATATTGCTTGTCAACTATTGTGTTCACACCATCTCCATCCCTTCCAGATGACACACAAATCATAAACCTGACGCCTGGCCTTGCAACTCAGTGTGGATTCAGCTTTAAATTTGACCCCATGGGGAATGCCATGTTTTTTGCTTCTCTTCAAAACTGCTTTTCCCAAAACATGGTAACCCTAAGAACTGTAGTGTTTGCTTGTACTTCAAATGGACAGTTTGCCTTTCAGTGTCACAGCATTTGTAACTCATACTGTAGCAATGTCATTTTATTTACCTTTGACATGGAGTCATGCTGAGACCAGGCTCTTTTACAGATGAGCCCTGTATACACAAAGATACAAGTCAATATTTGCATCACTAGATGGAGAAATGAAATAATTGAGAACCCATTCTTCAGTAAAAAGGTCCTCAATAAGCCTGAGTTGCCGTAGAGGTGCTAATACATACAATTTAGCGCATGGAGGTTATTAGAAGTCCGGTTCCAGAAACATTGAAGCAGTTTTACTTAACTCTGTGGATATCAAAAGGATCTCCATTGTTAGCCACCCCTGGGTCTGGTATCTCTTACCTCTAAGTTAACGATGACGTAAGGTACAGCAGAAGTTTATGGAGGGCTTTCAGAGGGCCAGCCAACTTTCTGATACAGACTGCAGTGATGTGAACTATTGAGCTCTACTCCTGTAGTGTGGCTTCAATACAGTGGCAGCTGCATTCATATAGGCAATTTTGCCACAGTCTATAACTTGCATGAATGTCACCTGAATTTTGTTTTTGCTATATAATGAAGGCTTTTTTCCCTTCCCTCTTCATTTTAGGATGATAAGATGTTCAGCTTGGTCATGCAGTTCAGGCTGCCAGGAAACCACATGACTGAAGACCCTGTGTATAGAGTGGGCAAAACCTGTAGCTACACCCCCTGGACCTCCCGAGAGATTCTGTGCGACCGCAACCACATGGAGGCAAGTGAGCAGAGCATGCCCCAATGGACATGTTTACAGCCGCGCTTGTCGTACTGCCTGTATAGATCTGTCTAGAGCTACAACTGTCCAGTGTTTCATTTCTTCTGTGACACAACGTAGAGGTCTTGACTCTCTCAATTCCACTCGCCTCTTCAAAATGCACATAGGAGAACTTTAGAGGTGAGGAATTTTGGCCTATTCTCAATGCATTTAAGGAGGTGAGTGGACAGATTGAGAACTGGCCCTTGATTTCCTATTGTATGGGAGGGAGAAAATGCATAGGGAATAATGGCCTTTCTTCTCTAGGTGTCTGTCAGAAGGACTCTTCCAGACATCCAAACCATCCCCGAACAGCCTACTGGGGGCCCGACAGCAAGGAGCGGCAACTTCCGGAGAGGAGCTGAGGTAGCCATGTTTCTGTAATTTCACTACAAAATGACAGGATGGCGCTAAACAATGTGCGTTTGACAATTTTGTTTAATTCATGTTTCCATTTCCTGAGACCGGCTGTTGCTTCAGGATACAAAATGACAGCAGTCGTCTTTAGTTCTAGCAAGAATGTCATGAATGTGGATGAGGTCCAAAGAAAGGGCTATGCAATAGCCAACACTCCCACACGGCTGGTGTTAAGAAGCCCTCATAATGCAGAGGAGACATACCTTCAGAATGTAAGCTGACCTCCATGAACTGGGTCATGTTCAGTAGAGCAAACATTTGGAAACGGTGGCCCTACCTGAACTCTGCAACATATTGTTAATACGGTGTGCCCTACTGAACACGGCCCTGGTGTGGTTGCCCCCTGAACAGGTAGCTGGGGTTCCGATGCGGGTGCTCTCAACCTCAACCTTCTTTGAGCAGAAGTGGCTGGTTACTCGAGTAGATGCCACGGCTGTTTGTCCAACACCAGGTTGAGTGTGAAATAATTTAAGATCCTATAAGCCCAGTTCTTAATTGGCTCCAGACAAGACTTTCATGTTGTGTTCAGTTGGGAAAATGTTTTGGGGTGAACTTTTTCCAAATAATGGCAGTTTTCAGTTGCAAAATGTTCTGTTTTGATGTGCACTTGGCTTCTTGTTTCACTGCAGGGGCAGTTGCCTTTACTCCAGAAGTGATCACCTGGTACATGCCCAAGCACATAGACCCACTTTTATCCTCTGATGCCTTCACCATGTTGGAGGTGTACATGGGAATTGAGGCTGAACACTGAGGAAATGGCTGCCAGAAACTACTCTGTTTTAGTCAGAGGCTCATATTATTGTTGAAATTCCGGTGGGGGCTTGGCGGCTATTTCAAGGTCAGCATTGGATGAGTAAAATGTTCCTGTTTAATTTCTAAATCTAATTTGTAGAGCCCTTTTTACTACAGCAGTTGTCAGTGCTTTGCAGTAACCCTTTGCTTTCTCTCATGGGTAAACTCCTAAAAACGTTGTCTTGTGTAAATTGTTTTTTATTGAGCAATTGTCTGCTTAATCAGGTTAATATACAAAATTGTGTGAATTTTGCATAAAATTACATTTAAACATACTCTACCGCTTGTCTTTGCAGTTTGTCCTTTAGCCGCTTGAAATTTGAGACCAAATATCCACACTAAAGGATTGTTTACCTGACTTTTTAGGTAGCCGGTAGCTTTGCCACTGTCAACTGAATGCAAGCAACACTCGGCTGCTGTTTACATATTGTGCAAGTGTTTACTTTGCTTGTCAGTTGCTTTGAAAATGCACACTACGGGAAATGCATGTTGACAACCATACACCTACCACCTCTCTAAAGTCTGGTAACCAATACTTTCCTTTGGATATTTTGTCTTAAATTACGAGTGGCAAAAAGACAAGCGGTAGAATAATTGTATTTAACCTTCTGGCTTATAAGGAAAATTTATCTGTTTTTGCACTCCAATTGTGTATTACATCACTCGTCTCCCTTACTGAGCCATATTCAGAATGACCAGTACTTTGTCACTTACACCATTGAGCCCATGCTTGAGTTGCTGTGGATCGAGGAGATCGCACACGAGGACACCAGCTATAAAGTCCTCTTCCCTATCACAACACCTCCAATGGCCAGGCCTCCACAAGTTCGCAACTGAGTCTGGTTTAGTTAAATAGTGCCTATGGTAATTTGGGATGCCTGGGTTGTTCATTAGGCACAAAACAGAAGAAAATGTACTGAAACGGGGAGGCAATACCTGGACTTACCCAATAACAAATGTCAATTTTCAACTTCCATTGTACCGCATTTCAAAATGTTTTCCTTTGTTTGCCAATGAACAGACACGCCCTTAGACACAGTTCCTGAGCAGGCAGTGTTTGTGCTTGAGTTGGGGACCTTCAACCTTGATGTGGAGCTGCTGAACATCACCTTTCCCACCATGGTGCTAACTGTTGCAGAGTGCAACGCCAGGGGCTTCAATGTTCAGGAGCAGAGATCCCCGGACAACACCTTGAAGACCTTCAGGATGGAGGTGCCCTTCTCAGACCCGGTGGTCTTTAAGGAGGTGTGTTTCTGTTAAATGCAAAGCCACACGCATTGATTTGTACATGCCCTACTAAGTGGGCCACCAACAAAATATAAATAATGGCACAAATGTACTTTATCCCTCATTTACTCAAGTGTTTCCATTATTTTGGCTGTTGTATGCATTTGATTTAGAGGAATAAGGGCAGCATTACTTTAAGTATATAGTTTGTTTTAATAGTCCCCATATGTACTTAGTTGTCACTTGATGTTGAATAGAGTTCTGTTACAACAATAATGCTGACCAATTGACCAATGCTTTTAACTTCACTACAGAGAAGGGCGGAACAAGGGGTCACAACCTTCACTCTTCAGATGATCTACAGCCTGGTCATCTTTCCAGAGTACGCTCCTTTCTCTCACTCTGCCGTTGTGGACGCTGTACTGCTGGACATTGGTATGTCTCTGGACTACGCCAAACTACTGTTGAATGGTTTCCTCTCGTTGATAATTGCCCTGAAAGGAAATTGGCAGTGAAAGCCCAACTAGACATACTGTTGGGTTTTCCTATGCGGTCTCTCCTCAAAGAATGTTAAGCTTTAGAGTATTTGGACCCAGTTGTCCTGTTCCTGATTTGCCAGGTTCATGTTTATTCAGTCCCACTGAAGCAAAACATTTTGCAATCAAAACAAGGTTTCTTCTTGGACAAGTTCAAGTAGTACCTTCCTGTTTTTTGTGCTTAATTAATGAACACAACCCTGTTTGTCCTTGTAGTGCCACCCTCAGTCACTGGCAACTGTGATCAGGAGAACTTCCACATCACTGTGGATTACAGGAACCAAGAGCCCTTTTTTGTAGTCTTGGTTGGCAAGCGGCTGCTTAACCATGAGTTTGCTCAACAGTATTTAACAGAGGGTGACACAGACTTCACCATCACGTTGCCCTTCTCTTCGCCGGACACAGTGTTTGAGGTACGACGCTCTCCCAAAACATGTTAACCTAAATTGCTGCAGCTAGCCTCGCTTTCCTTACCCTGTATACATGCATACAATATTGGACTAATGAACTCTCCCATTGGTTCCCAGTCGGTTCACTCGTCCTCTGTCAGGAGCAGACTGGATGTGGCTCTGTTGAATCCTTACAACAACATGACCATCAAATACTTTTCCCTGGCTTGCAGCTTCCTCAAAACGCTGACTGGTTGGTTCTCAAACAATTACTTTTGATAAATAGTCATTTAACATGGTTACCAAACCTGGGTTCCTTGCAAATACTGTGAGTCTTATAGTTGTGCCAGATGTATGGTTTGCACTTTTGGTGATATTCCATTGGTTCAAGCTCAATAAGTGGAACAAATACAGAACCCAGGTCTGATGGCTACCTGTCTTTTGCTCCCCCACCTCCAAGAGTGTTTCTCTAACGGAACGATGACTGCGCTGGCGGTGAAGGTGGATTCTGTTCCCGGTCTGAACCCCGGTCAGCTGACCCTGAGCGACCCCGCCTGTGGTCCCACCTACAGTGACGATCGCTTCGCCTACTTCCACTTCACTGTGAACTCCTGTGGCACCACCAGGAAGGTAAAATGACTATTACCCTGAGGTGATGGGTACTGTGTATTTACGGACTGTTTGCTTCTGCAGGTTGTAATAAGCAATTCCCCTCTACTACATAGTTTATCAACAATGTCATGCTGTATGAGAACGAAATCTCCTTGCCAGATGAACTTGAGGTGAAGCTGAATGCCACAACGTCTTCAGAGGAGGAATATCAGTAAGTGCATTACGCATCACAATTGTAGCGATTAGCTTTCATAGGTATTTTTTTTTTCTTCACCAATTGCTCAATACTTTGTATACAGGGAAAATGTGCCTCTACTACCAGTGTCCACTCCACTGCTTGAAGTTTCCCCTTTTGAAGTTGCTTACATCCCTCTTTTTAGGTTAAAGGTTTCCTGCTACTATGTGGCCAACATCACTCGCACATTGGCCTTCCTGACCCGGCCGCGTGACAACGAGCCTTTTGCCGAGACTGGGAAGGGTCGACTAATGGTCAGAATGAGACTCGCTCAGGGTAAGCGTGCACAAATTCCGAATTTTAACTTGACCCCTAGCCTCTAAAAGTATCTTGGAAGGTCTCCTTTACAAAACCATTCCCAAACATCTAAGCCTTATGATATATTACTCTTGCTTTCTGAGATCTACAGGTGTGACTATGGAGTAACGGTGAGGAGCTGATTTGGGAATTTGTCAGAAGCCTCTGGTGGGGGGTGGGTAGTGTTGGCTATAAATGGCTTGTGTTCATTTGGGCACAATAGGATATGATAAAAGAGCATTTCTTAATGGACAAGTTCAGATGGTGACACTGAACACGACCCCCGGTTGTCTTGTTCTGTGTTCCAGACGCCTCGTATAACACGTTCCACCAGGAGGAGGACTATCCAGTGGTGAGGTACCTGAGACAGCCTCTGCAATTTGAGGTGGAGCTGACCACGACCTCTGATCCCAAGGTAGCGCTGGTGCTTGACCACTGCTGGGCCACCCTCAACGAGGACCGTGACTCCCGACCCCGGTGGAATCTCATCATTAATGGGTAACATGTTGTTTTTGGGCCTAAACAAGTGTTATTCCACAGGTGTGTTTCCTGAGTAATTAGCAACCTATCATGCTTGGCAGGCCATTTACTTTGGCTACCGTGGCTATGCCCCCATCCATAGGTTGAGTGGTCAAAACGCTTAAAAACGATGTGAGCCATGTGGGGTCTGTCACCAGATCTCCACCCAATTTAACACTTATGGGAGATTCTGGCGCATATGATCACATGTTTGTTATCACTGAGTGGTCCCTGCAGCGTATCATTGGAACGGAACGTATGCTGCATCAAACGACTCTAAACCGCGTTGTCTGAAAAGCATCTAAACAATGTTTAGTACTGATGAGAAATAAAGTTCTTCACAACTTTATTCCAGCTTTGCTTGTAAAATATATAAATGTTAACGGTATCATCTAGTCTAAATAACAGGTTGACTTGTTTTACAGTATGAACTTAGTTTGAAAGTATGGCACCATGTTTGTCAGCATGAATGACCATCTTTGTCTTAACTTAGTTTGGCCACTTCAGCATGTGACAATCTTTGTACTTGTTAGTAGTTTACAGGTAACTATACAAAAAGCCAATTGTTGTCACCGCCCCAAATACAACCTTAGCACGAAAGCTAAACAGAGTTGCAAGATATAGCACAATCCATTATTGGGGGTTAAGTCCTTGAAGGTATTGTGAAGAGGATGATGCAGGAAATATTACTAAGATCTGGGAATTTATCAACAATAAATGGTGGGGAAGACAGTTTCTCTAAGCTATATACCCCTGGAAAGGGGGGTCTGATCTGGCAACCCTGAGGTACCATAGTTTACACTCTGATGCCGTGTTCAAATCAACTAACGACTTCAGTGCATTCAAGACAATGGGGGTACTCCAGTTGAGATCACCATTAGTCTGACAGACGCGTACGTGATAACCTGACTGCATTGTATGATGTTAGCTCATATTCAGTACCACCTTAGTGTTTTACACACGTGTCCATGACAATCTAGGCAAGAATCAGAAAGCATGAATAAAACGCTAAGTACGTTATACTTACGGTACGCTACAGTAGAAACGACAACACGTTACACAGAAAATAAGTCACTTTGATAGGAATGCACGCATGTCTACAGTTATTTGTAAGGAAGGCAATAAATGTGCAAGGACTGTATACTTGATCTGGGGAAGTGCTTGGGCTTTCTTTTGAAGGAAAGTTTGTCCGGCTCATTAAATTCTCAAATAGAAATGGTCTGCAACAGTAAATGGGCTACTTTTGTGAATGAGGCAAAATTAGAAGTTAAAACAGCCATAGAAAATTAGCAGGTAGTGTGCCTTGGTCTGAGGTCAGCGCGGGTCAAATGTCCACATGTTGGAACGGTGAGTGCATTCTGACATCACGCGCATAAAATCAACTCCCACTGGGGCCACTGTTGATATTTGGAACTCGTGTGTGAAAAGGTTAATGTTGGCATTACCTACACCTTTTTACTCAATGTTATCCTTTTGGTTGGCTAGAGTTCAGTGTTGTGCCAAACTGGTCAGTCAAATGGAAATCCAGAGCGGCTGGCAAGCTTGGCTTGCCTTTCCGATTGGTTTCAAACAACTGCTCTTAACACTGACTGAATAGTTGTTGGTTTTGGGTTGAATTCAGGCACAAGTGATCTGTTGTGTTTAAAACAGTTATTGCACTAAACATAAAGGATGGTTCACACGCCTGTGCAGCATGGATGTTTGAAACTGAATAGGATCAGTTGACAGGATCCCCAGAAGTTGATGCCACTTTCAATGGAATTTCCTGTCCTAGAGGAATGCGCTAATTGGGAGTTGCTAAACATGAACAAATACCACGGTCAAGTGTAGCAGCATCTTGCTAACCTTATTTAGGCTACCTAATGTTCATATTTGAGAAAATGTTACTACATTTTTGATTTGGGTGAGCACTTTGCCACAGATGGACACGCTGGCCTAATTTTTATCTCAAGAATTTAAATTGGTTAACTATTGGAAGATGACTTTTTCCTACATTGTAATGGGCTACAATGACTTTGCCCATGATTATGCACGCTGCAAATGACACTTTATTTTGCGGGTGCCTTTTCAGTATCTGGATGCATGTTACACCAAGCAGTGTAGTGAAGCAACTTTATTGGTCAACCATTAATTTGGGGGATGGGGTTTGCAAAATGCTATCAAATCACGCACTTTTACCATTTTATGAAATGGTATCAAAAACCTAAATTTGGCCATGTGGACACGGCGTAACTTTGCAGCTGTTTATTAAATTAGCAATGTCATAGCAGTTTAAAAAAAACAGGCTGAAATGTTTTGTATATCATAGGAAAAGACACAACATTCACATGGCTGTGCACAAAATGGGCAGTTCAGATTTGTCACTTCAGCTGCAACTATATCGTTGTGCAAAATCCTGACCATCGTCTGTCAGCTCAAGTGGATTTGTACTGGTGTGGGTGTTTGTCTCTTCATGTAACGTCTTCAGATTTCACAAATTCCGTTTTGCTAATATCTGGCAGTTAAACAGTGAAGGATAAACCTCCCAAAGATGCAAATTAAAAAAAGTAGGCCTAAACTGTCAATGCGTAGGTTACTTGTATAGTAGAGCTGCGCCCTTCACAGAAGTCCTCCACATGTGAATCCGATGCCGTGGGTGTAGAATTTATTTTGTGTGACCAATTTTTCCAACAGCGGAAGAATTGCTCTGGCGCATTGCATGAAATTCTTGTTTAAAATGAAGGTCTTATTTTGAAAAATATGATTGCCTTGTTGATGATACCGACTGTCTATTCGGCAACTTTGGTTAAACCACGGTCAATTGATCAATATTCAGGTCGCCTGTACTCTGACCATTCTGGATCATTTAGAATTTTAAGAACCATTTAGAGGGACATCTCACCTCATGTCAATGGAATTGAATATACATGTTTGACAGCCGTCATTTAACAAGCCATTGCAGTAGACCAAAATAAATATTGTTGACGGAAAGCCCAATTTCTGTTCTTTAAAATAAAATCTTACTTAATCAGATTCATCCAGGTCTGATGGGCCAAAATATCAGAAATTAAAACCAACAAACCACTGTCGTGACCTTGAATTATCTGAGGACTGTTTAATTGTTAGCTGACTAAATGAATCATGTTAGGATTTGGGGTGCCGAGGAAGTGGTTTTAAAGAGTTACCATCTCCCGACTTAAACTCTAGACGGTAGAAATCTATTAAATTGATAGTCAACTTATTAACATTACATCGTATCCTCCTTGCAGCTGCAAAAACCCCAGCCTTATGATTCAGTACTATACTAGTTGGTTTAATTGAATTACTAGCTAACTAAATAACAACACAGACTAAACACACAGCTGACACAATATGATTCGGCTTATTTGATAAGGTTTTTTTTAAAACACGAACCGGCAACAGCTTGGAGTAAAAGCATGAATGTATTTATGTGGGATGCCGCCATGGAAAGGTAGGTGGTGTCTTCTCTCTGATTGGCTACATGAGATCACAGTCGTTGGTTGTCCGTGGCTCCAATGACTAGTCTTGAACAGAACTACAGGATGGGTTTTCCTTTCACTCGTTCTGGAAGATAGGCTAATCAACCCAGTTCCTCAGTGGGTGATGAGTAGGATGGTTTGGATATAGAGGCAGAATGATCCCACTTAAGTTCATTTTTCTAGGTACTTGTGAGTTTAGGAAAAGTTCCAAACGTGTAGCTTGCCTCACGGTTTTCTGGTCTAATGTTAATTTCTGTTACCATTCCTTTTATGCGCTCTGGCCGCCGGGGACGGTTCTGTCAGTCTGACCCGCTCTCTGGTGTCCCTCGTGGCATGGCTACTTACTATGCACATTTTCTAGGGGAGTTTCTCTAACACGTTCAAAGTGAATACTGGAACAATATTTCTAACATAAGACTGGTCAGAGATTAGCTTTAGAAAATAAATGTAGTCATTTTAATTTTTACTAGAAACGTCCTCACTCTACAGGTAGGAAGTCTCGAGCCTTTATATTGTATATGAAATGTTTTTTCAAGACAAAGGTGATTTATTATTTTTTGGTTGGGAAAAGCCTGTTAGCAAAAACATTTCTTTAGTTTATACTGGAGGGGAAAAAGAACCCACTTCTGCTGTAAATTTATCTGATCCTCACAGGACAGTCATGACACCACCACAAGACTTTGTACACAAGGCGGTTGGGGTTTGCAGCGTTTTTCTTGTTCCTAACTTAGTCCCTCTCTCTACACTGGCAGCTGTGAGAACCCCGAGGATCCATACAGTGTGGTCTTCCACCCGGTAGTAGCTGATGCCAGGGTCCACTTCCCCCCTCACGTCAAACGCTTTGAGGTCTATATGTTTTCCTTCGCTGAGGATGCGGTTGAGCCGAGTGGCCAGGTAACAAAGTTGACCCAACAATCTTTATTGGTTAATTTTGTGTGGCAATCATACCTTTAAAAAAAAAAATCTGACACCATCAAATCTTTGATTCCAAGGTCTTTGTCCATTGTGATGTGGTCATCTGTGATGCCAGTAGTCCCTCTGTCCACTACAGGGGCCAAATGTGTGAATCAGGACAACCCGAAAAGAGGTAGGTCTTGTTTTATGCTTTTCAGACCCTGGCAGACCATAACTGAACTAATAGTTTCTCTCTCTCTCAACAGGTCAACGACATGTCAAAGACCTCTCTGAGGAGCGTCATTTATATGTTTCTTCTGGATACATTCTTTGGATGTAATGTCTTGTTCTAACATGTCAAATAAAGTGTTCTATATAAAACAATCCTAACCGTTGGAGCTACCTTAATTGTATCTGATTTGCATTTAACACCAAGGCGCATGTAGTAGGCTTGTCATCTGACATGTATCAATCAACCCTTTTGTAAGCATGGAACTCTGAACCATCCACCGGAGGGAGATAAGTGTTGCACACCAATTTCCCGTCTAGGACAAACAATGGGTGTCAAAACAAAAGCTTTCCAATGTCCAGTAGGATGAACTGACTCAATGTTATAGTGGTTTGCCTAAGTGACACCAGCAGGGCTGTGGTTGGGTGCAGTGTTGGTAATTTTCAACTGAAATTAAAACTTTCCTTGATACCTCTCACTAGCTTGGTTTCCATCCAAATATGGACATTTCTTCTTTTAATGATATGCATGTCAATCTCTCATGGCTCAAATGGGAAGAGCTTGACTTCATCGCTACTTGTTTGTGTAAGAAGTGTTGACAAGCTGAATGTACCGAGCTGTCTCTTTTTTAAAACTACTAGCACACAGCTCGGACACCCATGCATTCCCCACAAGGCATCGCTTCAATCTCCAAGTCCGAACTACGAAGGTAAAGCCATGATTACGTTGCAATCTATTCCGCATCAGGATAAGATTTCAACACACACCGTGCGGGGGGGACTGAAGACACACTCCTTTAAAAAGTTGCGAGCTTGCACCGCGGAACGGCTTCATTGCTCCAGACCACCACAAGGGGGAGTTTGCGCAATCATTAAAGCCTTGGGACCCAAATGCATAATGACCAAAGACTCATTTTGACACGAGCCACCCTTGCTTTGTGGTGCTCAACGAAGATTGCTGACAAAACAGATGGAAGTTGCCTTAATGAGTCAAGCAAATGTACAATTTGAGAGGAATGTGATAATGTAGAGTTAAATTACAAATCTCTATTTAGCAAGTTACCAGACTAGCTAGTGTTAGGAGAATGAATTTGTAAATCGTCTTTCAGGGACTCCTGAGAACCAACAAACCAGGCAGTTGTCTTGTGAAACAGTGGATGTAAAGAATCGAGCTGGCTAAAGCATTGACTGCACAATTGTAAGCTTGCCTTGCAATGCAGCTGAAGTAACATGGCTAGCTATTTACTTGCTTGAGTCGTATTAAAAATAACTGCCGCTCTGGGTATGGACCCTACAACGTAGTTCTGAACTAATATTCATACCAATCAATGAACCTCAAGTCTGAATGCCATTAATGAAGCCTAGAGTAGAATATACCTTTCATTGTGCCAAGGATGCAAGACCTATATACACATGTATTTTAGTTATTACCACGTATGCGATTCCCATATTGTAGCCTGTACATTGAATATATTCACCGACCATGTACACTTCCCTGGCAAATAAAGGTGCGGTTCAGGTATGACACTTTCCGTCATATCAAACGATGCATTGTCTGCATGTATGTATTACAATTGTACACTTCAAAAGTGTTTACTGCTAAAGGGATATCAATGATTACACAACTATACAATAGACTAAACATTATTGATTTGTAATTCATATATGCAGGAAAAAACCTATGCATATCTAACTCCATTAATCTGAGGACACAGGATAGTATTTCAACCAGTGGAGAATGTGAAACGCTTTATTGAAAAATCGATTTGTCTTCCATTTTTCCCAGACCTCAAAAGTGGTATCCTGCTCGGGTTTTAAACGTTGTCGTGGACATAGAACATCCAATCATGTTATATTTCTATTAAAAAGGTGTACTTTTGAGCGCGAAAACCTACAGATGCAGGGACAAACGGTCAACGGGGAAATGAATGGAGATTAGGGGGAATTGTTTTTTGGGGGGGATCAGGCAAAACAATGAACGGATTTTACTGAGCCCTAATGGACTACAGACATTGACAGTCTCCTAGCCTAAAAACATGCTGAATGCACTGCCTAGATTTTGAGGGAAACGCACTGTCCATTATTGGATTTGATCAGGGCATGGCAGGGAAGCACTAACAAACTGCCTTTAGTCCAATAAAAAGACACATGAGGGTGATAAATAAAAGGCAGTTGCTCCACGCATGACACGAACCCTCTGCTGGAGCAAAACGCTTACAGCACCTGGTATTCCCAGGCGGTCTCCCATCCAAGTGCTAACCAGGCCCGACCCTGCTTAGCTTCCGAGATCGGGCACATTTAAAAAAATATATTTTATTATATAAAAAACAATGTTTACAACATTCAGCTAATAAAAGATGAACAATTCACCCTTTAACGAAAAAGTAAAACAATTAACACAATTATCCACTAATACCAATTAATAATGAATTACAAGTTTTCCATTTGATAGAATTTCAATTAAAGTACTCACCCACACAGTTTCCTCCACCATATCTATATATTATCTATCTTTCTCTGAAATACTCCCAAAAAAACTCCACACACAATTTTCCCTTCATAATCACCTAAATTCCTTAATCTTATCGCATGACTCAGTACAAAATTCACCAAATTAAAATGTAAAACTTTACTTTTCCCATTTAAACCAAAAAGAAACAACCTCCTCCACTCCAGTAAAAATCTCTTCTCCCCAATGTTTTAAAGCCCCTTTAAAAACTCGTGAAAATCTTTTAACCTACTACATTCAACAAAAAAGTGCATAAAATTTTCCGCCTCCGTAACACAAATATCACATTCTCTTTTAATGTCCCTATAAATTTGACGTAAAACCACATTTGTAAAAAGCCTATAATGTTTCAATTTAAAATCATTGTCTTCATATTCTATAGATTTATATTTTACATTTACATTCTTCCATATTGACTTCACATACATGTTTGCAAACACCCTAGACCACACTTTTCCCGAACCAGTGACTTCTCTTTTAAAATAAATTTTCAACAAACCATTTTAAGTTTTAAACCTGATTTAAATCATGTTTCTCCCCATTACTTTCAGAATATAAAACAGGTAAACCCCGCAATCTTTTGACCACCTCTTTATTTATTAAAATCAAATAAAATAAAATGTATTTATATAGCCCTTCGTACATCAGCTGATATCTCAAAGTGCTGTACAGAAACCCAGCCTAAAACCCCAAACAGCAAGCAATGCAGGTGTAGATGCACGGTGGTTAGGAAAAACTCCCTAGAAAGGCCAAAACCTAGGAAGAAACCTAGAGAGGAACCAGGCTATGTGGGGTGGCCAGTCCTCTTCTGGCTGTGCCGGGTAGAGATTATAACAGAATATGGCCAAGATGTTCAAATGTTCATAAATGACCAGCATGGTCGAATAATAATAAGGCAGAACAGTTGAAACTGGAGCAGCAGCACGGCCAGGTGGACTGGGGACAGCAAGGAGTCATCATGTCAAGTAGTCCTGGGGCATGGTCCTAGGGCTCAGGTCCTCCGAGAGAGAGAAAGAAAGAGAATTAGAGAGAGCATATGTGGGGTGGCCAGTCCTCTTCCGGCTGTGCCGGGTGGAGATTATAACAGAACATGGCCAAGATGTTCAAATGTTCATAAATGACCAGCATGGTCGAATAATAATAAGGCAGAACAGTTGAAACTGGAGCAGCAGCACGGCCAGGTGGACTGGGGACAGCAAGGAGTCATCATGTCAGGTAGTCCTGGGGCATGGTCCTAGGGCTCAGGTCCTCCGAGAGAGAGAAGGAGAGAATTAGAGAACGCACACTTAGATTCACACAGGACACCGAATTGGACAGGAGAAGTACTCCAGATATAACAAACTGACCCCAGCCCCCCGACACATAAACTACTGCAGCATAAATACTGGAGGCTGAGACAGGAGGGGTCAGGAGACACTGTGGCCCCACCCGAGGACACCCCCGGACAGGGCCAAACAGGAAGGATATAACCCCACCCACTTTGCCAAAGCACAGCCCCCACACCACTAGAGGGATATCTTCAACCACCAACTTACCATCCTGAGACAAAGCTGAGTATAGCCCGCAAAGATCTCCGCCATGGCACAACCCAAGGGGGGCGCCAACCCAGACAGGATGACCACATCAGTGAATCAACCCACTCAGGTGACGCACCCCCTCCAGGGACGGCATGAGAGAGCCCCAGTAAGCCAGTGACTCAGCCCCTGTAATAGGGTTAGAGGCAGAGAATCCCAGTGGAAAGAGGGGAACCGGCCAGGCAGAGACAGCAAGGGCGGTTCGTTGCTCCAGAGCCTTTCCGTTCACCTTCCCACTCCTGGGCCAGACTACACTCAATCATATGACCCACTGAAGAGATGAGTCTTCAGTAAAGACTTAAAGGTTGAGACCGAGTTTGCGTCTCTGACATGGGTAGGCAGACCGTTCCATAAAAATGGAGCTCTATAGGAGAAAGCCCTGCCTCCAGCTGTTTGCTTAGAAATTCTAGGGACAATTAGGAGGCCTGCGTCTTGTGACCGTAGCGTACATGTAGGTATGTACGGCAGGACCAAATCAGAGAGATAGGTAGGAGCAAGCCCATGTAATGCTTTGTAGGTTAGCAGTAAAACCTTGAAATCAGCCCTTGCTTTGACAGGAAGCCAGTGTAGGGAGGCTAGCACTGGAGTAATATGATCAAATTTTTTGGTTCTAGTCAGGATTCTAGCAGCCGTATTTAGCACTAACTGAAGTTTATTTAGTGCTTTATCCGGGTAGCCGGAAAGTAGAGCATTGCAGTAGTCTAACCTAGAAGTGACAAAAGCATGGATTAATTTTTCTGCATCATTTTTGGACAGAAAGTTTCTGATTTTTGCAATGTTACGTAGATGGAAAAAAGCTGTCCTTGAAATGGTCTTGATATGTTCTTCAAAAGAGAGATCAGGGTCCAGAGTAACGCCGAGGTCCTTCACAGTTTTATTTGAGATGACTGCACAACCATTAAGATTAATTGTCAGATTCAACAGAAGATCTCTTTGTTTCTTGGGACCTAGAACAAGCATCTCTGTTTTGTCCGAGTTTAAAAGTAGAAAGTTTGCTGCCATCCACTTCCTTATGTCTGAAACACATGCTTCTAGCGAGGGCAATTTTGGGGCTTCACCATGTTTCATTGAAATGTACAGCTGTGTGTCAAAGTTAACATTATGTTTTCGAATAACATCCCCAAGAGGTAAAATATATAGTGAAAACAACAGCCGTCCTAAAACGGAACCTTGAGGAACACCGAAATTTACAGTTGATTTGTCAGAGGACAAACCATTCACAGAGACAAACTGATATCTTTCCGACAGATAAGATCTAAACCAGGCCAGAACTTGTCCGTGTAGACCAATTTGGGTTTCCAATCTCTCCAAAAGAATGTGGTGATCGATGGTATCAAAAGCAGCACTAAGGTCTAGGAGCACGAGGACAGATGCAGAGCCTCGGTCCGATGCCATTAAAATGTCATTTACCACCTTCACAAGTGCCGTCTCAGTGCTATGATGGGGTCTAAAGCCAGACTGAAGCATTTCATATACATTGTTTGTCTTCAGGAAGGCAGTGAGTTGCTGAGCAACAGCCTTTTCTAAGATTTTTGAGAGGAATGGAAGATTCGATATAGGCCGATAGTTTTTTATATTTTCTGGGTCAAGGTTTGGCTTTTTCAAGAGAGGCTTTATTACTGCCACTTTTAGTGAGTTTGGTACACATCCGGTGGATAGAGAGCCGTTTATTATGTTCAACATAGGAGGGCCAAGCACAGGAAGCAGCTCTTTCAGTAGTTTAGTTGGAATAGGGTCCAGTAAGCAGCTTGAAGGTTTAGAGGCCATGATTATTTTCATCATTGTGTCAAGAGATATAGTACTAAAACACTTGAGCGTCTCTCTTGATCCTAGGTCCACGCAGAGTTGTGCAGACTCAGGACAACTGAGCTTTGAAGGAATACGCAGATTTAACCTGTTGATGCTCTGGGGGCGCAATTTCATTTTTGGATGAAAAACGTTCCCGTTTTAAACAAGATATTTTGTCACAAAAAGATGCTCGACTATGCATATAATTGCTACCGTTCGAAAGAAAACACTCTGACGTGTCCAGAAATACAAAGATCTTCTCTGTGCGTGCCCTAAAACGTGAGCTTCAGGCAAAACCAAGATGAGATGGCATCCAGGAAATGACAAGGATTTTTGAGGCTCTGTTTTTCATGATCTCCTTATATGGCTGTGAACGCAAGAGGAACGAGCCTGCCCTTTCTGTCGTTTCCCCAAGGTGTCTGCAGCATTGTGACGTATTTGTGGGCAGATCATTGGAAGATTGACCATAACAGACCACATTTACCACGTGTCCGCCCGGTGTCCTGCGCCGAAATTGGTGCGCAAAAGTCACCTGCCAGTATTTTTCCATGGGACACAGAGAGGAAAGCAAGCTTCCACGAACTGCATGTCAATGAAGAGATATGTGAAAAAACACCTTGAGGATTGATTCCAAACAACGTTTGCCATGTTTCGGTCGATATTATGTAGTTAATCCGGAAAAAGTTTCACGTTGTAGGTGACTGCATTTTCGGTTAGTTTCGGTAGCCAGACGCAATGTAGAAAACGGAACGATTTCTCCTACACACAGACACTTTCAGGAAACACTGCGCATTTGGTATGTGACTGAGACTCTCCTCATTGAAAACATCAGAAGCTCTTCAAAGGTAAATGATTTTATTTATTTGGTTATCTGGTTTTTGTGAAAATGTTGCGTGCTACATGCTACACAAAATGCTATGCTAGCTTTGCATACTCTTACACAAATTAGTCAATTTCTATGGTTCAAAAGCATATTTTGAAAATCTGAGATGACAGTGTTGTTAAGAAAAGGCTAAGCTTGAGAGCAAACGCATTATTTAAATTTTATTTGCGATTTTCAGAAATCGTTAACGTTGCGTTATGCTAATGAGCCTGAGGCTTTAGTCACAAACCCGGATCCGGGTTGGGGAGTTTCAAGAATTAAAGAGGAGTCTGTAATTTGCTTTCTAATAATCATATTTTTTTCCTCAAAGAAGTTCATGAATTTATCACTGCTAAAGTGAAAGTCATCCTCTCTTGGGGAATGCTGCTTTTTAGTTAGCTTTGCGACCGTATCAAAAAGGAATTTTGGATTGTTCTTATTGTCCTCAATTAAGTTAGAAAAATAGGATGATCGAGCAGCAGTAAGGGCTCTTCGGTACTGCACGGTACTGTCTTTCCAAGCTAGACGGAAGACTTCCAGTTTGGTGTGGCGCCATTTCCACAAAATCACCCACTCCCCAGGAATACATCCTAATATTTTCTTGTACATATTCTCCACAGTAGTTTTACTTATCTCTTCATCTACTTCAACCACATTATCATATATTGCCTGAAATGGAAGGAACCCAGGAATTACCTCAGGTGACATAACATATCTGCCTCATCCCATCCCTCATAAAATATTTACAAAACAACATATTATTACACTATCTTTGGATGTAAAAATATCGTCTGATTTAAAATATTTTCTAAAATGGTACGTTCATAATAAATATTTGGTAAAAACTGTCCCCAAGCCACAAACACTTCTCTATAAAACAAAGGTATATTACGTAACATTTCCTTCTTCATACTCCTCAATAAACCATTGTCCCCAATCCTCCCAACCTCCTGCAAATACTCTTAAAAAAACATTTTCCACCCATAATCCAACTTACCAAATAAATATTTCCATACCATTATTACTCTCTATTATTACTCTCTACCAACTTCAAACCCCCCTCCTCATAACCTGCAATCAAAGTTTTAAAGCTATTTTCACCCCCTTCCCATCCCATAAAAAAATCAACTAAAATCTTATTCATTTCAGATAAAACCCATTTTGGCATATCCAAAACATTCAATACATAAATAAAAATTGACAACGATACATTTATTACAATTACTTTCCCTTTTAATTTCAAAGACCTCCCCCTCCACATATTTACCACCTTCCTAACTTTATTTATTACACCACTCCATGTCAAATCCCTAGCTTCCATTTCGTTCACACTTAAAAACACTCCTAACACCTTAAAATAATATTTTACTACCTTAAAAGGAAAATTCCCCTCATTAATCTTACTTATTACTACTGACTTCTCCATGTTAACCTTTGCACTCGATGCCTGTCCATATACTTTAAAACACTCCATCACCCTTTTTACACTTCCCTCATCTCTAACTGTTATAGTGGTATCATCTGCATATTGATGAATCAAACTAAAACGTCCTTGAGGAGTCTTTACACAATTTATAAGATTATATTTTTTAAGAAATGCTGCTAAAGGTTCTACCGATAAAACAAATAATAAAGCTGATAAAGGGTACCCTTGTCTCACAGATCTCTCAAGAAAAAAATAATCAGTTAAAACCCCATTACACTTCACCCTACTTTTTGCCTTCTTATATAATAATTTTATCCATCCTATTATTCTATTACCAAAACCATATTTATCTATTACCCTAAACAAAATCATGTTCCACCCTATCAAAAGCTTTATTTAAATCTATGCTTACAACTTTTTTATTTATCACATCTCTAATTGTATTAATTGTATCAGCAATATCTCTACCAGGCACACTATAATTATGTGTAGGTGCTATAATATAATTTAAAACATTCTTCATTCTATTTGCCAGTATCTTAGCTAATACCTTATAATCCGAATTTAATAAACTAATTGGCCTATAATTCTCCAGTTTCAATTTGCTCCCCTTATTTTTATATAAAATCAGCCCTGTCACCATAGATTCTGAACCACTATTATCCTCCATATATTGATAAACTTACAATAAAATAGGTGCTAAAAAATGTTCATATATTTTATAAAACTCTGCAATTATCCCATCTACTCCAGGACTCTTATTTACTTGTAAACCCTTAATCGCATCTTTAACTTCAGTCACTGTTATCTTCCCATCACACATTTGTTTATCCTCTACATCAATTTGCACATTCACACTATCCAATATCTCCTTTACACACCCCTCAGCCACCTCCCCTTTCTTAAATAAATCCTTATAAAAATTCTGCACTGTTTCTAATATCTCTACATAAACATTGACAACTTCACCCTTTACATTTTCAATCTTTCTAATATACACTGCTAAAAAAAATAAAGGGAACATTAAAATAACACATCCTAGATCTGAATGAATGAAATATTGTTATTAAATACTTTTTTCTTTACACAGTTGAATGTGCTGACAACAAAATCACACACATTATCAATGGAAATCAAATGTATCAACCCATGGAGGTCTGGATTTGGAGTCTCACTCAAAATTAAAGTGGAAAACCATGACCTTCCTACAACGCCTGGGCATGCTCCTGATGAGATGGCGGATGGTCTCCTGAGGGATCTTCTCCCAGACCTGGACTAAAGCATCCACCGACTCCTGGACAGTCTGTGGTGCAACGTGGCTTTGGTGGATGGAGCGAGACATGATGTCCCAGATGTGCTCAATTGGATTCAGGTCTGGGGAACGGGCAGGCCAGTCCATAGCATCAATGCCTTCCTCTTGCAGGAACTGCTGACACACTCCAGCTACATGAGGTCTAGCATTGTCTTGCATTAGGAGGAACCCAGGGCCAACCACACCAGCATATGGTCTCACAAGGGGTCTGAGGATCTCATCTCAGTACCTAATGGCAGTCAGGCTACCTCTGGCGAGCACATGGAGGTCTGTGTGGCCCCCCAAAGAAATGCCACTCCACACCATGTCTGACCCACTGCCAAACCGGTCATGCTGGAGGATGTTGCAGGCAGCAGAACGTTCTCCACGGCGTCTCCAGACTCTGTCACATCTGTCACGTGCTCAGTGTGAACCTGCTTTCATCTGTGAAGAGCACAGGGCGCCAGTGGCGAATTTGCCAATCTTGGTGTTCTCTGGCAAATGCCAAACGTCCTGCACGGTGTTGGGCTGTAAGCACAACCCCCACCTGTGGATGTCGGGCCTTCATACCACCCTCATGGAGTCTGTTTCTGACCGTTTGAGCAGACACATGCACATTTGTGGCCTGCTGGAGGTCATTTTGCAGGGCTCTGGCAGTGCTCCTCCTGCTCCTCCTTGCACAAAGGTGGAGGTAGCGGTCCTGCTGCTGGGTTGTTGCCCTCCTACGGCCTCCTCCACGTCTCCTGATGTAATCAAATCAAATCAAATTTTATTTGTCACATACACATGGTTAGCAGATGTTAGTGCGAGTGTAACGAAATGCTTGTGCTTCTAGTTCTGACAATGCAGTAATAATGCGAGTGTAGCGTAATGTACTAGCCTGTACTAGCCTGTCTCCTGGTAGCGCCTCCATGCTATGGACACTACGCTGACAGACACAGCAAACCTTCTTGCCACATCTCGCATTGATGTGCCATCCTGGATGAGCTGCACTACCTGAGCCACTTGTGTGGGTTGGAGACTCCGTCTCATGCTACCACTAGAGTGCAAGCACCGCCAGCATTCAAAAGTGACCAAAACATCAGCCAGGAAGCATAGGAACTGAGAAGTGGTCTGTGGTCACCACCTGCAGAACCACTCCTTTATTGGGGGTGTCTTGCTAATTGCCTATAATTTCCACCTGTTGTCTATTCCATTTGCACAACAGCATGTGACATTTATTGTCAATCAGTGTTGCTTCCTAAGTTCACAGGTTGATTTCACAGAAGTGTGATTGACTTGGAGTTACATTGTGTTGTTTAAGTGTTCCCTTTATTTTTTTTGAGCAGTGTATGTTCTCCTCTGTTTATTCTTCTCTAATCCAAGAAAAAACAAAGTGCATTTCTCCCCCTCAAAAATACTTTGCTTTACTTCTTATAATAGCCCCCTTACACTTATCTATTTCATATTTACTCAATTTTTCTTTCAACTCTAAAAACGTTTATATATTATAATTAGGTTCACTGTCACACATCCCCACTTCTTCTTCCAATTTAGCTCTCAACTAATTTTCTTTTCTTTTCATCCTACCCCTCTTTTTCCTTGCATATCTTATACTAAAAACGTTTATTTTTTCCTTAACCTTGTCCCACCATAAACACTTATCATTCTCTTTCTGCTTGTCCTCCATTTCACATGCTATCAAAGATTTAAGTTGTTTCCCATATTCCTCATCTTCTAAATACCCTGCATTCATACATCATATTCCACCCCCTGTTCTTTCCCCACTGAAAATGTTAAACCTGCATGATCACTAAAAGTTGCAAAAACATACATAATATCCTTCATAAAATTCCTTCAACCTTCTTTTACTAAAACCAGATCTATCCTTGTTTGTTTCAAATCCCCTAAAACCACCTGCCTTCCAGAAAATTCTCTTTTGTCTGGATTTTCCTCTCCACATATCAATCATTCCTTTTTCTAACATCTTCTTTAAAACCCCCCAGATTCATCACTTCTAAAAAAAAATAGCTCCTCTTGTCATATCCAGTCTATCCATTTTAACATTAAAATCCCCAACTACAATACAGTTTCCCTCACACCATTTTCCGAATTCTAAAAATAAATCTTTGCGCTCTATTTCAGTATTAGGCGTGTAAATATTTATAATTCTAAAAACCATATTCATATATTCAAAATCTAAAATTAAAATTCTCCCATTATTATCATTAAAAATGTTTCACATTCTCTACCACATTGTAACGGCGTTCGTCTGTTGAAGGAGAAGCGGACCAAAATGCAGCTTGGTGGTTACTCATGTTCTTTAATGAAAAATGAACGAGACATGAAATAACTTAAACATACAAAACAACAAACGGAACGTGAAAACCAATACAGCCTATCTGGTGACTACAAACACAGAGACAGGAACAATCACCCACGAAATACTCAACGAATATGGCTGCCAAAATATGGTTCCCAATCAGAGACAACGATAATCACCTGATCACCACAATAAACCTATGTCACACCCTGGCCTGACCAAATAAATGAAGACAAACACAATATAATATGACCAGGGCGTGACACACATCCTCAATAAAATAGCAACACCACTTGAATTCCCCCTGCCATTGTTAACAAAAATAAAATCTCTCCATATTTTTTAACTTCTAAAATACATACATTGTCCCAATGTGTTTCTTGAAGGCATAAAATATCAGATTTCTTCCTTTTTACTATTCTTTGGAATTGTTCCATTGTTCTTAAACCATTCACATTGATTGACATAAAATTAACCATTCCAATAAATTAAAAATATCTATATTTTCTCATTATCCTCTACCTGTTGTCATGTTTTCATCCTTTTCTGTCCTTTTTCACCTCCACCGCCGCTTTCCTTTTCCTGTAGCCTCCCCTTGTTCTATCAATATTTTCCATGTCATCTGAATCTGAAATTGACTCTAAATCCATCTCATCCAACCAACTCAAAATCTTCTTTTCTGTGCCTGTTGTGCTTCCTGAATCCATTTCTGTATCCTGTATCGTTGTCAGCATCCCACTCCCCTCCACTTCACCTCCTTCCGAGGCACCCACATCGCTCAAGGTCCCCCCCAAAGTCTGTGAGTCCCCAGTGCCTCCACCCAGCTCACTCCCCCTCCTCCTGAAAACTCCCTCTTCTTATTTCTGAATCCATACTGCTCCCTATTTCATTTGTCTTCTGTTCCATCTTCTCCCATCTTGCTTTCTCCGTCTCTCCACCCTCCACCACGTCCTTTCCTCCATCTTCTTCTCCTTCTTGTGGTGATACAATTGCTTCCTCAAAAAGTTCCTGACTCCCCACTTCAGCCAATACCTCTCCACAGTTGCACTCATCTAGACTCTTTCGGCATCCACCACAAAAAGACCTTGCCTTCCCTCCAACACATTCCCTCACATAATGACCCTGTTAACCACACTTGAAACATTGAAACTCAGGGCAGTCCTTGACGATGTGCCCAGACTGGATACACAGTCGACAAACCCTGACCTGCTTATCATGTATTACTCTAAAATACTCTCCTCCCTCCAGTGTCTCAAATTTTGTTGAATATGGCAACGATTGCACTGTTTCAGTGAATTTTACTTTACAGAATATCGTCCCGTCCACGATCCCTGTACCTGGCCAAACTCTCCTCCTTATTTCTGAGTCAGCAGTTACACCCCAGCTACTCAGCTTATCCAGTATAACTTTGTCTTCGATGTATAACGGAAGATTCATGAAAGATACAACTAGCTCATTGGCAATCATATCTCTCGCCATGATCCTTGAATCTGTAATTATTAAACCATCCATTAACCGATCCTTTCCTTTTCCATTTCTCATTGTAATTTCGTACTTGCTTTCTCCTTTCATTCTACATCCCACCACCTCCCCACACACCTCTTTAATCGAACGTAGTATCTCCATCTTTGTAACTTTATCTTCTCCCATCAACTCCACTGCCACCGTAAATTCTTTGCCATTTTTCAGTCCTCCTTCATCTCCATGTTTCTTTGTCCTTGTCCATTCCGTTAGTCATTGCCATGTTGTCCGTCATAGTAAACAAAAATTAGACCCAAAAACTCTCCCCCAAGCAGCAAAACTGCAAAGGGGGAAAAAAACGAACCAAACTTAAACTTGTTCAAATGCAAACAAACATTCACTCACGACTTAATCACCAACACCTGTCTCACTTTCCAAACAGGAAGTGATCCTCAAGTCAATTGTGTTTAAATTAATGTTCATTAAATATATTTATTCAAGAATTGAAAAGTCCCATTTACTTAACCTCTTGAAACTCTAGGGGCGCTATATCATTTTTGGATAAAAAGACGTGCCCGTTTTAAGCACAATATTTTGTCACAAAAAGATGCTCGACTATGCATATAATTGGTAGCTTTGGAAAGAAAACACTCTGACGTGTCCAGAACTGCAAAGATATTCTCTGTGCGTGCCCTAGAACGTGAGCTACAGGCAAAACCAAGATGAGACGGCATCCAGGAAATGAGCAGGATTTTTGAGGCTCCGTTTTCCATTGTCTCCTTATATGGCTGTGAATGCGAGAGGAATGAGTCTGCTCTTTCTGTCGTTTCCCCAAGGTGTCTGCAGCATTGTGACGTATTTGTAGGCATATCATTGGAAGATTGACCATAAGAGACCACAGTTACCAGGTGTCCGCCCGGTGTCCTCGGCGAAATTGGTGCGCAAAACTCAGCTGCAAGTATTTTTCCATGGAATTCAGAGAAGAAAGCATGCTTCCACGAATGATATATCAATGAAGAGATATGTGAAAAAACAACTTGAGGATTGATTCTAAACAACGTTTGCCATGTTTCGGTCGATATTATGGAGTTAATTCGGAAAAAGTTTGACGTTGTTGGTGACTGAATTTTCGGTTAGTTTCGGTAGCCAAATGTGATGTACAAAACGGAGCGATTTCTCCTACACAAAGATGCTTTCAGGAAAAACTGGACATTTGCTATGTAACTGAGAGTCTCCTCATTGAAAACATCCGAAGCTCTTCAAAGGTAAATGATTTTATTTATTTGGTTATCTGGTTTTTGTGAAAATGTTGCGTGCTAAATGCTACTCAAAATGTTAAGCTAGCTTAGCATACTCTTACACAAATTAGTGAATTGCTATGGTTCAAAAGCATATTTTGAAAATCTGAGATGACAGTGTTGTTAAGAAAAGGCTAAGCTTGAGGGTAGGCGCATTATTTTCATTTTATTTGCGATTTTCAGAAATCGTTAAAGTTGCGTTATGCTAATGAGCCTGAGGCTTTATTCACGATCCCGGATCCGGGATGGGGAGTTTCAAGAGGTTTACTTAATGATCATTTTTCACTGTCTTCAACCTTCAAGAACCAGGGTGAGTCTGGGTCACCCTTTTACTGGGCAAACACAACTTGCATATCATCATAGACTAGGCCAAAACGTTAATGTTTTAACCTTGCCTGAATAAACAATGCATTTTTTATAGTGAGCAAGAGTTGCGCTTTTTCCTTTTCTATGATGATGATAAAATTTTGGGTTGCGCGCCCTCCTTTTTTTGAATGTACAAAGTAAATAATTCAAAGCATTAAAATTGGGATGTTTCCCACTTATTTACACAACCTACTCCACTCTTGCAAAGTGAAAGTTTATAGAAAAGTTCTGAACTTAAGTAGAAAACAGAAGAAAAGCAGAATTGAGTCCAATTATAATGCCAATAATTGAATGGTCAATGGTTCAGTCCCATTTCTGAAGGTCCGATGAATAATTCATATTGTTCCTCCTCTTCCTTGTGGCAGGCGCAGCAGCACACTGCCCTCCGAAGCCTGCAAAATTATCGCCGGACTGCCCCTTTCCTAGCTCTGCATGGAACATCCAGTGTCACGTCCTTGGTGACGTATGGGGTGACATCCGGGATGAACACAGCAACATCCTCTGGAAAGGGAAAAAAGAGGAACAGAATGTAAACAAATGCAAACCGTAGCGTCTTAACACTGGCCAGTTGAAAGGTTCTGCTAAGATGTCATGACAAATGGCACCTGTCAGTGTGCTCTCTAAGTGTTACTCACCTTCTTGGATGTCAGCTGGCAGAGTGGCGAAGACGGCCATCGTGAGAGTCCTTTCTTCAGGTGTGACGTGCTCAATCGATCCTATTTATTTGTACTGTAATTTGATCTCTTTTTTTCTTCTCTGCTGCTACGTGGGTTTTCTACAGTCTGTCTCATGTTGACACAATATGGAGAATGCATAGGCTGCAAACCAGCACGACTATCACGCATCAACTATAGATGAGTTTCACTCACTACTGCAGTTTGGAGTTAGGTTGATGTTAGAGGCTACTGGAGGAAGTTATGGGGCTTACTTGAACTCTTTAAGGGAACATGAACCTTTCTACTCTCCTGAAAATTGTGACTAATAACCCCAATAAAATTCTACAATATGGGTTTTTGAATGCAGTACTGTATTTTAATTGAAATGGCAGATATTTATGATTTCACACAAAAATGTATGTAATGCTTCCCACAAGGAAATTATTTTACTATTTTGTTTCAAATGGTCCCCCTGGCATGCATATTTTTGCATGTGTTTGAATCCCACTTCCTTGATTTTTTAAAAGTTCATTTTAGTCCTCCTCCTTGCATGTTTTGTTCCATACCTGTGCCTTGGAGAAAACAACTATAGCCCTCCTAATCTAATATGCTATACACACCAGCAGCCTACAGTGTTAACTTATTGAGAATGTACATCATCGCACTTAACATTCAAACTCTTCAGATCTTAACCGGATCAAACTGTAATGTTAATATATTACCCTAAGTCATACTGGTTTTGGTGTCTTCGACTCAAAAGGTTGTTTTCTCATCATAGTAAAGACACTATTTCATGGTTTGGATTAAAAACACTGGGTGTTTTTTTGGGGGGAAAAGCAATACTTAGCTCTACTGCTGTCTGTGTAGAGGCCTGATTAGAATTGTATTGCAATGACAGGTGAAGTGCTTGTTGAAATCATGCTCTCTTGCTGCGCATTCCTTAAAGTACTATTACCAATGAATACCTGTTTGTCTGTAGCCATAGCTGTTCTTAACCTGTTCAACTCTGACACCCTCTGGTGACATTTTATAAACGATGCATAATATTGTATACTGCCCTCATAAAGTACATTTAGGTCCTTACAGAAACATGCTTAGGGAAAGAGGAATACCTAGTCAGTTGTACAACTGAATGCATTCAACTAAAATGTGTCTTACGCATTTAACCCAACCCCTCTGAATCAGAGATGTGCGGGGCGTGGTCTGCCTTAATCGACATTCACGTCATCGGGGCCCGGGGAACAGTGGGTTAACTCCCTTGCTCAGGGGCAGAACGCCAGTTAAGTGCTGTTAGAAAGCTAAGAACTGTGGGATTCTGATAAGCGTCAGAAACAATGTGACTATTACAGAGCCCGAGATACGGGCTCGTTTTTAATTTTACATACACATGAGAAGAAAGCTGAAGTCTAGCTATCCATTGATGTAAATATTCCCCTGTCTGATTCCCAGTTCGTCCACTAGTTAGCAGTAGGAGATCACATGAGTTCTCTTGGCCACTTGAAACCAGTTGCGTCTGGATCCTGTCATTTCCTAATGAGGGTGGGCCATATCATATCCGCCATGCTGACCCTCAACACGGGGACCCCTCAGGAAGTCAGACCTATTTTTCCTGGAGGGCCACAATGTGGAGTAATCTTTGGCCAAACCAGGCACACTAGAGTCTATGGAGTGATATGATGTTGAATTTGAAATTCAGTTTATGTTGGCACTAATATCACTCCATAACATTCTAGCTATATGTCTTGGTTAATGCCTGGTTGAACAAAATGAAATAGACTGTAGCTCCTAAAGACATGATGGGCCACCACTTGGGTAGAAGCACTATATGGTCCTGTAGCCTACTTTGTCCCATGTAAACAAGTTTAGGATGCCAAATGTTACCAAACATCCTACACTTACACTAGTCCCAGTCAAACTTATCTTGACCCTTATCAACCCTACTGCATATGCCCTTTAGCTTTCATTTTATTGTACTTTGAAAATAGGAGGAAACCAGTTGGACATCAACATATGGTAGTTGACATTAATATTGTCAAAAACTCATCTTAGATGTCTCACACTCTTTGAATGAACTTGTGCCTTTCGCCAGGATCCAATTTTCCCACGGAGCTGGTGTGTAAAGGACCATATAAAATCATCTGAATGAGGCTTATTCATGATTCAGTGGGATTATAGTATAGTTGAATTCCATTTAATTTCCAATGGAAAGCCATGTACTGATTGCATTTGTATGTTATGAATCGCTACTTGAATATGTACAAAAACAGTTTGTTGTGTCAGTTTGGTGTAGGTCCAAAATGAATGTAAAATCCAGACAGTTGAGGAATGACACGCAGTATGACATGAGCGATACCAAAAACATAGCTACTGCAGTCAGTTTACAACCAGAGATTTTATTTTTTACATTTGTTTATTGCTTAAACACAAATTTTAACACAGCATAAACCAATACTGATCAAATTAGAAATCAAAGCAGTGGTAGGTTTTATGGGGAAAACATTCAATCCACATACACATGGTTAGCAGATGTTAATGCCAGTGTAGCGAAATGCTTGTGCTTCTAGTTCTGACCTTGCAGTAATATCTAACAATTAATTTAACAAATTCACAACAACTAACTTATACACACAAGTGTAAAGGAATTAATAGGAATATGTACATATAAATTGTGACGTAGAAGTCCGTCACTGGCCGCGGGCAGCATTTGGTTCTTTAACGCACACACATATTCATCACTCCTCCCTGCGCCATTATAAGATAAGTTGTGGGTAAGATAACAATGTGGGTCGACACACAAATTAACTTCTGTCTTGGTGCATGCATTTCACACTTGTCAATGTTCATATTTGAGAGATACAATAATTATTATACTTATCAATGTTGTGGATGAGCGCATTGTTTGTTTGTTCTGTTCCTCTCTCTCCTTCTCTGTAGCTTCCGGGTATGCTGGAAAAGGACCCGAGCTAAGGGAATTGGGTTGGCTTTATAGTGCCTGTCCCAAATGGCTCATTAATGCATATGGGCATATTGAAAGATATTGTCAGTAGTGATGTAATGTTGTAAATGTTATGTTGTGATATTGTTTAAAACCGTGTTGCAATGTATATCCTTTAGTATGTTTAGTTCATGGAAAATGTAGGTTTGTATTGTAAATTGATTGATTAATTAGGGTTAATTGTTCTGAGGGGAGGGGCTAGCCCTACAAAAGGAGCCTCTCTTTCAGTCATGAAGAGGCAGTTTGGATTGAGTTGTGGATGGGGTAGCATTGTTTTTAAGCTGTCCCATAAGGTAGACGTTGATGGCAGTACTGTTGTTTTTTGTTCTGGAATCACTTGTAAATAAACACCTTTGCACAGAAGAACTTTTGCGGTTCCGCCATCTTTTTTATTTTGATAGAGGTTAGGTTATCCAGTTTAGCCTTCTGGCCTACTCTACGTGACATAAATATATGGATGAGCGATGGCCAAACGTCATAGGCAAGATGCAGTAGATGGTATAGAGTACAGTATATACATATGAGATGAGTAATGTAGTATGTAGTATGTAGTGGCTTGGGTGGTTGTTGTCCTTGATGGTCTTATTTGCCTTCCTGTGACATCGGGTGATGTCCTGGAGGGCAGGTCGTTTTCCCCCAGTGATGCGTTGTGCAGTTGCTGTACCAGGCGGTGATTCATCCTGACAGGATGCTCTCGATTGTGCATCTGTAAAAGTTTGTGACCGTTTTTGGTGACAAGCCAAATTTCTTCATCCTCCTGAGGTTGAAGAGTCTCTGTTGTGCCTTCTTCACCATGCGGTCTGTGTGGGTGGACCATTTCCTTCCTGTTTGGCCCTGTCCGGGGGTATCATCGGATGGGGCCACAGTGTCTCCTGACCCCTCCTGTCTCAGCCTCTAGTATTTATGCTGCAGTAGTTTGTGTCGGGGGGCTAGGGGCAGTTTGTTATATCTGGAGTACTTCTCCTGTCTTATCCGGTGTCCTGTGTGAATTTAAGTATGCTCTCTCTAATTCTCTCTTTCTTTCTCTCTCTCGGAGGACCAGGCCTCAGGACTACCTGGCATGATGACTCCTTGCTGTCCCCAGTCCACCTGGCTGTGCTGCTGCTCCAGTTTCAACTGTTCTGCCTGCGGCTATGGAATCCTGACCTGTTCACTGGACGTGCTACCTGTCCCAGACCTATTATTTGACCATGCTGGTCATTTATGAACATTTGAACATCTTGGCCATGTTCTGTTATAATCTCCACCCGGCACAGCCAGAAGAGGAGGCCACCCCTCATAGCCTGGTTCCTCTCTATGTTTCTTCTGAGGTTTGGGCCATTCTAGGGAGTTTTTCCTAGCCAACGTGCTTAACACCTGCATTGCTTGCTGTTTGGGGTTTTAGGCTGGGTTTCTGTACAGCACTTTGAGATATCAGCTGATGTATGAAGGGTTATATAAATTTGATTTGATTTCAATTTGTCCGTGATGTGTATTCCGAGGAACTTAAAACTTTCCACTTCTCCACTACTGTCCTGTTGATGTGGATGGGGGACGGGGACGGGGGAGGGGGGGTTCTCCCTCTGCTGTTTCCTGAAGTCCACGATCATCTCCTTTGTTTTGTTGACGTTGAACGTGAGGTTATTTTCCTGACACCACACTCCCAAGGGTGTAGCATAACAGCTTCATTGGCACAATGGACAATAACCTTGCACAATGTTCTAATCTAACATTCTAATCTATATCTGCTTAATTTGTAAATGATGTCAGTGTTGGAGCCCCTGGCTATCCATAAATGGAAAAAAAACAAGAATATGATGCCGTCTGGTTTGCTTATTAATATAAGGAATTTGAAATTATTTATAGGTTTATAAGTATATTTCATTCAAGTACATTTTTGATACTTATTGATACTTAAGTATTTTATAACCAAATACTTTTAGACTATTACTCTAGTATTTTACTGGGTGACTTTAACTTGAGTAAAAGTAATGATACCTTAATAGAAAATGACTCAGTCATGTATGACAATTGGATACTTTTTCCACCACTGCACTGGTTCTGTGTATAAGCGATTTAGTAATAACTTTTACCCAAAGTGACTTAGCTACGATCATGCTTGCTTCGTCCCGCAAAGTATTGTTCCTAGAGATACTGAATATGCCGCTGTTCAGTGGAAACTTTATTTTCGTTTGAGTTGTTTGATAAAGGACGCAAGAATACGTATGGAAGCTTCTGCAACGAGTCGTCTGTATAAACAATAGTTCGTTGTGGGACGAAGCAATGGCCATGCACGTACACATATTACATATGGGTGCTCCCGGGAATCAAACCCACAATTATTGCGTTGCAAGCGCCTTGCTGTACCAACTGAGCTACAGGACTACAGACAACAAGAGCCAACGTTACGTTTCTCTCAAGATTAGAATACTTGTTGTAGCTATACAGTAACACATTAGCTAACGTGCTAGACACAGTAGCAAGCCAGGGCTACAGTTTGCATCCATGACATACTTGTGTCATACAGTTAATTCAGGTTTAGCTCATGTCATTTGTAATAACTGTCTCTCTGAAGTTTATTTTGCTGCCACTACCGTGAACCACGTGTATTTTTGCGTGCGCCACCATCTTTTCTCATTTCAACTATGAATCTTTGCCTCTGACCCAACAACACATGGCAAGTTTCTGTCCTCGTTTATTAAAAAATGGTTCGTAGTCGCCCTCAAGCGTTCTTCTCAAATTACTGCATTAGATTTATTTTGGGGTGATTTAAAAAAAATGATTTAACCCTATTTAAATAGGCAAGTCGGTTAAGAATACATTCTTATTTACAATGTTATGTATTGCTCATCATTGGTGTCGGCTGTTGTTTGCTTATTTATTTGTTGTCTCATCACATTATTGTACAAAAAAACGGAATCAGAGCTAATACACCAGTATTTATTGTTTCGAGTGGTCTTTTTAGTGGTATGGGGATCCAGTATTGTGTCGCTGATCATCCCTGAAGTTGTTTTATTACGTCAAAGTACATTCACATTATGACGTTGGCTGAGTTACCTATAAAATGCGATAGTTTATCTCTTTGGTAATCACTTGGTAAAGTTTTACATGATGGGAACATAGGCTCCAACCATAGACTTTAACCATGGATGATAATAAGGTAAGCCTATGAATTGCAAACAGAGAAGCCCCATGCAGTGGTGCAGGAACCGCTGCACCGTCTTTTTTTATGTTGCGGCAGGAACCACAGGGTACACAGTCCATGCCGATAGGGGAGCCGCAAGTAGTGGCAGCTGGGTGGAGGTGTGGGCTAACGTTAATGTGGCGCTAATATTATCATTTTTAATATTGTAAAAAAATGTATGCATTATAATAACCTATGGGACTTGTTATACATCAAACCGTGCTTCTACACCTGCATTGCTTGCTGTTTGGGGTTTTAGGCTGGGTTTCTGTACATCACTTTGAGATATCAGCTGATGTACGAAGGGATATATAAATTAATTTGATTTTAAATATGATCCTTGCAAAGATAAGAGCAGTAGGCTATTTATCATAATTATACCTAAACTATAATAATAATAGGTGACTCCATAACGCATTAATTACGAATCTTGATATCAGGCAATAGGATCTATGTGTATTTATAGTGAAAACCTGTTCTGTAAAAAAATGTATATAATTGGCCATTATAAACTGGGTGTTTTGAGCCTTGAATGCTGATTGGCTGAAAGCTATGGTATATCAGAGCGTATACCACGGGTATGACAAATCATTTATTTTTACTTTTCTAATTAAGTTGGTAACCAGTTTATAATAACTGTGCGTTGTGTCATGTGTAAGAACAGCTCTTAGCTGTGGTATATTGTCCATATCCATGAGCATTTAAAGAATGGTCTAATTTCTTCCAGAGTTTAAACGAATATGATCCACATGATCATCAAAGTTTGGAAGGTCAAGTCCAGAAAATGAAGAATGATATCCTGGGTTTAAACTATCCAGAAGATAGTGAAGTGAAGGATCCCCTGCCTCAGATCGAGCTCAAGGCTGTGACAAGGAGAAAAGTTAAGGTGGGAGACTAGACTGAGGAGAGAAAGGGAAATCTGGGGTCTTACCTGTCCACACTTTAAACCTGTCCAATACGCCATATAACATGTTGTTGTGAGGTTGGAGGATAAATTGTCCTTACAACAGACTTCCATCTTTTAATATTCAATCACCAATTGTTTACTGTAGCTCTTCTCAAAGGCCTGTATACCAACGGCAACATACAGTATGTCATTGACTGTATTGTCTTTTTAGACCAAGAGGAAGACCAGTGCCAACAGGTCCACAGTTGAACAGAGCACTGATACTGATGCAGCTGAGAGAGATTTTGTTGATAATCAGAATGATGAAGAAGAGGATGAGGTGAAGAAGGATCCTCTGCCTCAGATGGAGCAGGATGCCGTGAAGAGAAATAAAGTCAAGGTAAGGGAATAGATTGAGCAGAGATGTGGATATTTGTGATATCTTTCATATCTATAACCTGCCCCTACAGCATGTTTTTCCGAGGAAGGTAAATTGCCCATGCAATACCCTTTTATCTCCTAATAGTAAATCTAGGGCTGACCCCATTTGGTCGACAGTTTGGTCGATAGGCTGTTGGTTGACTGGGATTTCTTAAGTCGAGCAGTCGCAAAAGTTTTTTTTCTTCATTGTCCACATGGACACTGTCTGATTCGCGCCTGTCTCAGTTGACTAATCCATTGCCGAGGCCACAGGGATGGCACAGTCCATCCGTGATACTGAAATTGTATATGGTTATCTTATGTTAAAATAATGGTGCAACACTAATAAATCAAATATTATTTTATAACAAATGCGCTATCTCCTGCATTGGATACGGTCGCTGTCCGTGGTTCTGAAACATAATCTTCAGTGCTCCGTAGAATTGCCGCCCTTTCCTATGTTGCTATGTGCATAATAACAAAGTTAACCAGCATATTGGGATTGAGAACAATGCTGCAGAGGCAGCAGCAGCAGCAGAAACGGGGAAACAGCCCTTTCCTTAGCCTAATTGTCTAATAAATTTGAGGAGAGAGGAAAACCTGTCAGGACCCGGTTTTGAACCTGGGTCTCCGGAGTGAGAAACAGTCACTTAACCAACTGAGCCACGAATAGACAGCAGAACCCAGAAAATGAGGCAGACACAGCAGTCCTTAAGACGGTGTATTTAATAAAGAAAAAATCCTAAAATACAAAAAATGGCAAATCCAAAAGGTGGTAGGAAAAAACACAAAAAGACCTCAAAAGAAACTCACCAAAAATAAACAAAAACAAAAAACAGAATACCACAAGAACGTCACCCGGAATCGACAAGAGCACACAGAACACTAGGGCAGGGTGCTAACATACAAACACAGAGCACAGAACTGAGGGAAACAAAGGGTTTAAATACAATCAGGGGAAACGAGACACAGGTGCAAATAATAATGGGGATCAAGGGAAAAACATAGGGACAAAAAGCACAATGGGGGCATCTACTGACCAAAACCCGGAACAACCCTGGCCAAATCCTGACAGAATCCCCCCTAGGAACGGCTCCTGACGTTCCTACCAGCTCTCTCAGGGTGGAGGACCCTGAACTGACGAATGAGGTCAGGGTCCAGGATGTCTTTGGCAGGAACCCAGGAGCGCTCCTCAGGACCGTAGCCTTCCCAGTCCACCAGATACTGCCAGGACCGCTGCACCCGGCGGGAATCCAGTATCCGGTGGACGGTATAAGCCGGCTGGCCTCCAATGACACGAGGCGGAGGGGGAGGTCTGTCTGCCGGGACAAGGGGAGAAAAAACAACAGGTTTTAACAATGACACATGAAATGTGGGATTAATCTTAAGGGATCTGGGTAAGTGTAGGCGATAAGAAACTGGGTTAACTCTCCTGGCAACCTTGAAGGGACCGATGTATTTTTGGGACAGCTTGCGAGACTCCACCCGTAGAGGTAAGTCTCTTGTGGAAAGCCAGACTCTCTGGCCGGGGCGCAGGGTAGGCCCGGGACGGCGACGTCTGTTGGCTTGTTGTTGATACCTCTGTGAGGAACGCATCAGATTAAGACGGGTCTTCCTCCACATAAGCCGACAGCGTCTGACGAACCTCAAGGCTGAAGGCACTCTGACTTCTGCCTCCTGGTCCGGGAACAATGGAGGAGCATAGCCAAACTGACACTCGTGCGGGGACATACCAGTGGAGGAGGAGCGCAAGGTGTTGTGCGCGTATTCGGCCCAAACAATAAAGGATGACCATGTGGACGGGTTGTCACGAGTCATACATCGGAGGGTGGTTTCCAGCTCTTGATTCATCCTCTCTGTTTGGCCGTTGGACTCCGGATGGTACCCTGAAGATAGACTGGCAGAAGCCCCCATGAGTTGGCAGAAGGCCTTCCAAAACCTTGAGGCGAACTGGGGACCTCTGTCAGAAACCACATCTTGAGGAATGCCGAAGACTCGGAACACATGATTAATTACCAACTCAGCCGTTTCCTTGGCAGAAGGTAACTTAGTCAGAGGGACGAACCTGGCCGCCTTTGAAAACCTGTCGATTATGACTAGGATAGTAGTATTGCCATGGGATGGAGGAAGTCCAGTAATAAAGTCCAATGAGATATGGGACCAGGGTCTGTGGGGAACAGGTAAAGGGTGAAGGAGTCCTTGAGGGCGGAGGTGAGAAGATTTGCCCTGGCAGCACACGGGGCAGGCATTGACGAAAGTGGCAACGTCTTCTCTTATGGTAGGCCACCAGAACTTACGCTGGATGAACTCCAAGGTGCGACCTACGCCCGGATGACAGGTGAGGTGAGAGGAGTGCCCCCACAGAAGGACCTGAGTCCTCACTGCCTTGGGGACAAACAACCGATTGGCAGGGCCTCCTTTAGGGTCCGGTTTGCTAGCTTGAGCACGTCTCACGGTATCCTCAACTTGCCACGAGATCGGAGCCACAATCTTAGCAGCAGGAAGGACAGGCATGTCCGTGTCATCTCGAATGGCAGGAGCGTGGACTCGGGACAGGGCTTCCGGTTTGAGATTCTTCGACCCGGGCCGATAGGTGAGGATAAACTGGAATCGATTGAAGAAAAGAGACCATCTAGCTTGTCTAGAGTTCAATCGCTTCGCCTGCTGGATATACTCCAGATTTTTGTGGTCCGTAAGCACTTGAAACGGGTGAGAAGCCCCCTCGAGCCAGTGTCTCCATTCCTTCAATGCCATCTTAACCGCTAGGAGTTCACGATCCCCCACATCGTAGTTCCTCTCAGTCGGGGTAAGCCGGTGTGAGAAGAAAGCGCACGGATGAAGCTTCTTGTCTTCACCCCTCTGAGACAGGACAGCTCCAACACCAACCTCTGATGCGTCTACCTCCACCACAAATGGTTCATCCGTAGTCGGTAGTATCAGGATGGGAGCAGAGAGGACGCGCTGCTTGAGTCCTTGAAAGGCCGTCTCAGCTTCTCTTCCCCACAAAAACCTTGCATTGCCACCTTTGGTTAAAGCTGAGAGAGGAGCTGCCACCAAACTGAAGTTCTTGATGAACTTGCGGTAAAAGTTTGTGAAGCCCAGGAAACGCTGAACATCCTTAACGGATTTGGGGGTGGGCCAATCCGCTACCGCCCCTACCTTCCTAGGGTCCATTTGGACTCGACCGGGTTCCACTACAAATCCCAGGAATTGTACTCGGGATGAATGGAATTCACATTTTTCCGGCTTAACGTACAGATGGCTGTCCAGGAGGCGTTTGAGTACTTGTCTGACATGCTTAGTGTGTTCTTGAAGGGA
The DNA here is from genome assembly GCF_036934945.1 of Oncorhynchus masou masou. Taxonomy (NCBI): domain Eukaryota; kingdom Metazoa; phylum Chordata; class Actinopteri; order Salmoniformes; family Salmonidae; genus Oncorhynchus; species Oncorhynchus masou. Next base: position 18,618 of record NC_088213.1, on the reverse strand, counting down.
GCTCGAAAAGATGAGGATGTCATCCAAGTAAACGAACACAAATATGTTAAGCATATCCCTAAGCACATCGTTTATGAGCGCTTGGAACACCGCTGGGGGCGTTGGTCAGGCCGAAGGGCATCACCAAGTATTCATAGTGACCAGTAGGCGTGTTGAAAGCGGTCTTCCACTCGTCACCAGGTCTGATCCGCACAAGATGGTATGCGTTCCGCAGGTCAAGCTTAGTGAAAACAACTGCTTCCTGGAGCAGCTCGAAGGCTGTGGCCATAAGGGGTAGTGGGTAACGGTTACGGACGGTTATGTCATTGAGTCCCCGGTAGTCGATGCAAGGACGTAATCCACCGTCTTTCTTGGCCACAAAGAAAAACCCTGCTCCCGCCGGGGAGGTGGATGGACGCATGAGGCCTGCTTCCAGAGCGTCCTTGATGTAGGTATCCATAGCAGCTCGTTCGGGTGGAGATAGGGAAAATATCCGACCCCTGGGGGCAAGTGCCCGGAAACAGGTCGATGGGGCAATCGTAAGGTCTATGGGGTGGTAGCATGGTGGCCCTCTGTTTGCTAAACACCAGTTTGAGGTCATGGTAACACTCGGGAACTCGGGTCAGGTCGATGGATTCTAAAGACTCGGGAGTAGAACTCGGGAATTCTGGAAAATACAAGTAGCTTGGCACGTAGGACCCCACTGCTTGATAGTGCCCACAGACCAGTCGATGTGAGGGTTATGGCTGTGAAGCCAGGGGTATCCAAGGACGAGAGGGAACTCAGAACAGGAGATCAAATGAAAGTTCATCAATTCCTGGTGTTGTGAAACTGAAAGTCTCAAGGAGGTAGTGACATGAGTGACAAGTCCAGATCCCAAAGGGCTTCCATCCAATGTAGTAACCCTCATGGGGTCACTTAGAGGTTCAGAGGGAACGCCATTCTCCTTCGCCCAGACACCATCCATGAAGTTACCTGCGGCTCCAGAGTCTACCAAGGCTTGAAGGTGAAGCTTGTGGTTGTCCCAGGAGAGGGTGACTGGAATGAGCAGACGGGAGTTGGACGGATGGGAGGAGGTTATGTTTCCCGTTACAGTTCCCCCGGTCTGTACGGGACAGAGCGTTTCCCTGGAGCCCGGGACACGTGGAACGGAAATGGCCCGGTTTGCCGCAATATAGACAGCGTCGCTCCCTCATCCGGCGGTCTCTCTCAGCCTGGGAGATGCGTCCAATCTGCATGGGTTCCGGTGGAGCCAGCGATGATAAAGGTGGGGACTCGGAGCTGGGACTGATAGGGGCTAGAGGTCTACGGTTGAGTTCTCTCTCTCTCAGACGCTGGTCAATGCGTGAGGCCAACTTGATCAGGGACTCGAGATTGTCCGGTGGTTCCCGAGTGGCCAGTTCATCTTGGATAGTGTCGGAAAGGCCTTTCAGAAAGCACACCGTGAGCGCCTCGTTGTTCCAGCCACTCGCTGCTGCCACCGTGCGGAACTGGATGGCATAGTCCGTCACGCTGCGCCAACCTTGATGGAGAGTCAGGAGCTGTTTGGCTGAGTCAGAACCACTGCTTGGGCCTTGAAACACTCGTTTGAATTCCTCAGCAAAGGCAGAGTAGCTGGCACAGCAGGAACTATGGGCATCCCACACAGCAGTAGCCCAGGCCAGGGCTTTTTCCGACAGCAGGGTGATGATATATGCGATCTTAGACCGGTCGGTGGGAAACGACGAGGGTTGCAGCTCAAAGGAGAGAGAACATTGAGTGAGAAAGCCTTTACAAGCACTTGGATCACCTGAGAACCGTTGGGGAGGTGGAAGACGAGGTTCAGCCAGGGGGTTAACTGCCATGGGTACGTGAACCTGAGGTACTGGGACGGGAACTGTTGCCGGGGTAAGTCGATCAGATATTTGCTTAATGGAAGTCAGCATCTCCGACAGAAGATGAGAATGTCTAGCCATTAAGGCCTCTTGCTGAACCAGGGCGGCTTCGTGGCGTTGGACAGTCTCCTGGTGGTGGGACAGCGTGGCAAAAAGGTCCTGGGAACTGGCTGCCTCTGGGTTCATTTTTGGCTCTGTGTTTCTGTCAGGACCCGGTTTCGAACCTGGGTCTCCGGAGTGAGAAACAGTCACTTAACCAACTGAGCCACGAATAGACAGCAGAACCCAGAAGATGAGGCAGACACAGCAGTACTTAAGACGGTGTATTTAATAAAGAAAAAATCCTAAAATACAAAAAATGGCAAATCCAAAAGGTGGTAGGAAAAAACACAAAAAGACCTCAAAAGAAACTCACCAAAAATAAACAAAAACAAAAAACAGAATACCACAAGAACGTCACCCGGAATCGACAAGAGCACACAGAACACTAGGGCAGGGTGCTAACATACAAACACAGAGCACAGAACTGAGGGAAACAAAGGGTTTAAATACAATCAGGGGAAACGAGACACAGGTGCAAATAATAATGGAGATCAAGGGAAAAACATAGGGACAAAAAGCACAATGGGGGCATCTACTGACCAAAACCCGGAACAACCCTGGCCAAATCCTGACAAAACCCAACTAAATTAGGTCTATATTCAATAGCCTAATTGTTAAATGTGCCTGGCTTTGTAAATCATCCATATATATATTACCAGTCAAAAGGGTTCTTCAAAGTAGTCACCTTTTGCCTTGATGACAGCTTTGCACACTCTTGGCATTCTCTCAACCAGCTTCATGAGGTAGTCACCTGGAATGCATTTCATAAATTAACATGTGTGCCTTGTTAAAAATTAAGTAAAGGAATTTCTTTCCTTCTTAATGCATTTGAGCCAATCAGTTGTGTTGTGACAAGGTAGGGCTGGTATACAGAAGATAGCCCTATTTGGTAAAAAACCAAGTCCATATTATGGCAAGAACAGGTCAAATAAGCAAAGATAAACAACAGTCCGTCATTACTTTAAGACATGAAGGTCAGTCAATACAGAAAATTTCAAGAACTTTGAACTTTTCATCAAGTGCAAAAACCATCAAGTCCAAAAACCATCAAACGCTATGATGAAACTGGCTCTCATGAGGACCGCCACAGGAAAGGAAGACAGAGTTAACTTGGCTGCAGAGGATAAGTTCATTAGAGTTAACTGCACCTCACATTGCAGCCCAAATAAATGCTTCACAGAGTTCAAGTCACAGACACATCTCAACATCAACTGTTCAGAAGAGACTGCGTGAATCAGGCCTTCATGGTCAAATTGCTGTGATGAAAACACTACTAAAGGACACCAATAAGAAGAAGAGACTTGCTTGGGCCAAGAAACACGAGCAATGGACATTAGACCGGTGGAAATCTGTCCTTTGGTCTGATAAGTCCAAATTCCAACAATGTCTTTGTGAGAGTAGGTGTACACATGATCTCCGCATGTGTGGTTCCCACCATGAAGCATGGAGGAGGTGTGATAATGTGGGGGTGCTTTGTTGGTGACACTGTCTGTGATTTATTTAGAATTCAAGGCACACTTAACCAGCATGGCTACCATAGTATTCTGCAGTGATACGCCATCCCATCTGGTTTGCGTCTCCAGGCTGGATGCCGTCTCATCTTGGTTTTGCCTGAAGCTCACGTTCTAGGGCACGCACAGAAAATATCTTGGCAGTTCTGGACACGTCAGAGTGTTTTCTTTCGAACGGTAGCAATTATATGCATAGTCGAGCATCTTTTTGTGACAAAATATCTTGTTTAAAACGGGAACGTTTTTCATCCAAAAATGAAATTGCGCCCCCAGAGCATCAACAGGTTAAGCATTGGCAGGATGGACCCTGTAAGTCCCTTAACCTTGAACATTATTCATAGATACAGTGCCTTGCGAAAGTATTCGGCCCCCTTGAACTTTGTGACCTTTTGCCACATTTCACGCTTCAAACATAAAGATATAAACTGTATTTTTTGTGAAGAATCAACAACAAGTGGGACACAATCATGAAGTGGAACGACATTTATTGGATATTTCAAACTTTTTTAACAAATCAAAAACTGAAAAATTGGGCGTGCAAAATTATTCAGCCCCCTTAAGTTAATACTTTGTGCGCAACTTTGCTGCGATTCAGCTGTAAGATCTCTGATGTCTCTATCAGTTTTGCACATGAGAGACTGAACCTTTTAATCACATTCCTCCTTGCAAAACAGCTCTGAGCTCAGTGAGGTTGGATGGAGAGCATTTGAAGAACAGCAGTTCTCAGTTCTTTCCACAGATTCTCGATTATCTATCTACAGTATCATCCACATTATCACAAACAGTTACATTCAAAGAGCTTTTTAGTAGCCTACTATAACGGTTTTTTTGAAGGAGAGTTTGACCAAAATGCCACCTGTAGATTGCGATCCATGTTTAATCAACAAACGTAAACACGTGGTCAATACAAAACAAAGAACTTTTTGAACGTAATGAAAAACCGAAACAGCCTATACTAGTGAAAACTAACACAGCGACAGGAACAAAGACACTAAGGACAATCACCCACGAAACACACAAAGAATTTGGCTGCCTAAATATGGTTCCCAATCAGAGACAACGATAATCACCTGACTCTGGTGGTGGCAGCATCATGGTTTGGGCCCCTTTTCTTCAGATTAAGAACCGCCTGGGCAGCCATGGACTAACGCCAACATCCCACAAAACCCCAAGACAAAAAACACCACATGGAACCTGTCAAACCCTGGACTGACCGAATAAATGAAGAATAAACATAATATATTTCGATCCAAAACACCTAAAGCAAAATGCTTTCCAATGGAATGCCACTTTCAAAATTCTCAAACATATGTGAGATTGTTAGAATGGCTTCAGGAGCTTGGTTTCAGAGCCTGGCTAATAATCTACCTAATCTGTTTCGGTCCTACAGGTGATGAGGGCATTGCTTGCAGAGATGTGCTCTCCATTGTGCGGTTTGTATCTGAGGCCATCTTGGAGGTCATTCCCTGCAATTTTCCGTTTTGTACGGATATACAGCCATGTGTCTCCAGTATCCGGCAAAACTCTGACAGAATCAGAGAGATCCTCTAGCACAAACCTGAAGGTTCGCAAGAGAGGCAGCAGCAAATTCTCAAGGTCTTGCACGGCCAAATCAAGCTCCTCTCATAATGGGTATGTTCAGTCATTCCTAAAGAAACCGGTTTCACCTAACTATTCATAACCCATTTTGTGAAAATATGTTTTGTTTATCTGTGTAACAGTTTACTCTTAATGACCAGTTTAACTGATTATTGAATTATGCATTAATGTGACTACAGTGTCTACTATTGAATATGGAATGCTGTATTGTTTGCTTTGTTTTCTCAAAGGTCTCAGACAGTGTTGCCAAATACTCAGGGAGATGGTGAGTCGATATATCTAAGCCTCTCAGTGACTTTTTTGGGATCACTGAGGACAGTCTCCTCACTGGTGTCCAGGATTCCTTCAAAGAGTCACAAACAATGTCCTCTGTATCCAAAGAGAGGGCCAGGTAGACACTCAAAGTCTATCCCGGGTTATTGTTGGAGAAGTGTCAAAGAAGGTCAAGGTGGTTGAGGAGATGGTGTCTGGTGTATCCAACATACTTCAGATGTATTGAAGGAGAGTCATTAATGGGAAGAGTGTTGAGCAGAGTGTTGGTCTCAGAGAGGATGGTGTTGAGGTGGACATGACACATTTAAGAGGACAGGTCATGACAGCCCTCAGTGGCACTGTTTTGAACTTCAGCAAAAAGGAGAAAATGAAGTTCCCAAGAGGGAACTGCTTTGTGTTGTTGCTGACCATATGAAGATGCTTGAAGCTTGTAAAAGTCCTGAGGAGATGCTAAAACAAGGAAAAAGCAACCACAATATCAAAGGTGCCACCTAGTCCTGTCAACACAAAGTATGGACAGACTAAACACTAGGAGTTTCAGACCAAGGCCACTGAATCGATCTGGGAGATCGTTAAAAGATTCAGGGGTTGTACATCATGTTGTTCTGGCACTACATCATCTTGTTCAACTCCTAGGATAGGTGAGATCAGAGACCTTATGGTTGACCCTGAGACCTCTGAGTTGGTAAGTACCTTTGTTTCAGACATGGACAATCTTACCCAGTCTATCAGGGCATCCTGCTCCCCTGCACAGGGTGAGCAGATCCTTCTTGAAAACCATCAAAGTAAGATCTGGTCTTACACTGTTGGTTGTTACTACGACATGAAAAATACGCTGAAGAGGCTTCTTACCTGTCCAGAAAAAGGGGATCTCCAGTATTTGTGGAGAGCACAAAATATTCTTTCACAATGGTTCCAAATTTGTGCCTGGACGTTCGGTCATTCCAGTAATGGTGAGGCTGACAAATTCTCCATTTCTTGTAAACCACTTTTAATAACCCCTCATCTATGAATGAACAAAAAGGACAAAGTGAGACCCCAAAACCTCTTTGGCTCTCAACAAGTATTTGCAAACCAAGTTTTGACACCACAAATGCGATTGTTTATCCAGGTTCCAGTCTTGTATAAGACTGAGGTGATGGAGAAGTTCTCATCTTCTGTTGGAGAGTGTGATTCTGAAGTCTCTGGAGGCCATTCTATTTGTGGATGGCATCATGTCTGACTTGAATGATTTCACCAGTTCTTGTTCCCCCTCACCATCTGAGTTGTTAGACAGTGAACAATGTCTCTCCCATCTCACTTTTACACTTGGTCTGCAGGACAGCACCACCAACAGTGAATCTCCCAGAGTCTTCCAGTTATAAATATGAAGAAACTGTCCTGTGTCTTTCCAGACAGAAGCTAGAAAGGCAGTGAGTGAAGCTCTCCCGAGATATTGTCAACCCCTTTACAAACAGCTTACTGGGAGACTCTGAAGCATCTAAATTGCTGGACACTTTTGTAACAGATGTGGAGACTGTTGTTAAGTCCATGCAGGCACATGACTCTGAAAATGTCAGAATTTCAAAAGTGAGCACCCTTTCTGCTGATCTTATTTTATATCATAGATTTAGAGAAATGCTGAGGTCATGACTCCCTGCCAAGACTCTGTTGAAGGTCATCGATGGTGTTACACCAATACATGATGAGACTCAAACAGGCTCCTTTGTGTTGTTGCTGACCATATGAAGATGCTAGTGAAAGGTGACTTGTAATAGTGATTCTCTTGAAATCCAAGCAGACCTTCAAACCTGTACCAAGGAGGTCATTAGTCAGATCCTCACTGTGTATCAATCTGAGGAATCCATGGAGAAATGCCTCTCTGCCTAAAAGGAGATACAGAAGACCTGTCCAAGCTTTTGATGCCGTTGTTTCTCAGATTGACGTCCTTGCCGCCTCCAAATCATAATTATCTGTTGATGACTATGCTGTCAATACACAGGACAATTTGCATGGTGAGATCAACAATGATGAGGAGGAGGCATCCTCTAGAAGTCTTAAATCCACAGCCTTTGACAAACTATGTACTGAGGAGTTTCAAACTAAAGCCTCACATATGGCTGGTGGGATCCTTCAATCAGGGTTGATTGGCATTGTAATTACCAACCTTGATGGTAGAAGTGCAGACATTTGTGCAGAGTCCAGTAATGATGGTGATGATAGAGATGTCAAAATCCTTCAGAAGAGTGGAACTCCACCTTTGTTCACCTCTTCTCTGCACACCAATTCGGCAGCATCCAACATCGTCATAAGCATCACTAAAGACCTTAATAGCTTCACCCAGATGACTAAAATGTCTGATGCTTCAGTGTCTGGCCAGTTAGAGAGATCCCTGTCAGCTTCAACCCTTCCTGTCAGTGTTCACAACGGGGCCAATGTGAAAGGAAAGATCATTTGGCCAGGCACTGTTAACCTGTTCAACAATGTGTTCACCAAGGTCAAGGACTTTTTTGCCCAGCAACAACCGGTCCTCCTAGACAATGTGGTTGAGGCCCCCAAACATGCCGAATCCATATGCAGAACAGCTACTTCTACACAAATGACTTACAGTGAACATGAAGGCAGCCAGAATAGCATGGTAAATTATTCCAAAGCCTTAATTAGTCAGACTCTGATGACAATCCAGAGGAGAGTGTCTATGTCAGAGAGGATGAGCACCTCAGAGAAAGGCCTCTTGACTCGTTCCATCGTGGGCTCCATGTTGGAGGATGTTGACATGGTGAGAACTGATAGACACGAGATACACCGGCCATCCTCCTCAACGTCCTCCCTGTCCATCACCTCTGCCATGACCAGAGGGTCCCAGAGTGATTTTACAAATTCTCTTCCAGGCACTCCAGTCCCCGATGAGTGGCCTGTTTTAAGCTATTGTCCTATCATTAGGAGTTCGGTCATTGATATGAGTGACTCCTCAACTCATTCACAAGGGTCAACAAATTACACAAGGCAAACCATCTCTGCCATAGTTGACATTGTTATGGAGGTCATTCCAAGAGAAGATACGGAACACATAGCCACTGCAGATGATGTCACTTCTTTTACAAGAAGACTCGCGAGACTCAGTCCCAGGGACGGTCTTCAGAACTTCTCACATGAGCTCACTGACAAAGTTTATGAGCTCATAAAAAGTCACAACACCCCCCAGGCTCTTTTTGTGCCAGCTGGCAAGACCGTGCCTGACTCTATTCTTTTGAAGCTGAAGACAGGATTGAATGCTTCTGAAGAATCCAGGGAGTTCCCATCTGACCTTGTGTACTCCTTTGCTACGGAGTCAATAAAACGTCTGCTACAGCAGATTGTCTTCTGGCTTCCTCCACCGTCACAAGGATCCGATTTCTGCCAAACTATCATCTCTGATGGTTCTCTGCAGGAAACAAGTCAGCTTATCCCGAACTCTTCTGCCATCTCCATTAGTTCCTCACAGGTTTACTGTGACACAAAGAGCCTTTTCACCAATATAATGGTCAATCAGGTCATGGATACCTGTTCTGTGGCCTCCAATTCATCAGAAGAATTATCAGAGTTGATGAACATAATCAATGGGTTGTCCCCAACTGATGCTGGAACACTTGACTCTGACAGCCCGGCTCTCATGACCACTAGCCGTCAGTCTAGTGCCAAATCATTTCCTAAACCCTCTCTCTCTGGCAGCAGCACACACAATGGTGGAACTGTCCATATTCAAGTTTTAGGAGAGGTGGAATCCAAGATGGACAACAAAGATCTGGAGATGTCTAGTGCCTCTGTGCATCCATCAACTCCATCAGCCATGGACTCTGATACACATGCATCATTTGACTCCACTAGCAATGACTACACCTCTTTGGTACTTCTACTGATTGTTAGATTGCTGTCAATGATCACCCCTATCACATTACTGGAATCCTCTGACATTGGTGAAAAATCAAGAGTTCTCACAAATAGGATTCTGTCTGAGATCTGTGGCACCTCAGGCCTTGAACCAACTCAAGCCTACCCCCAGAATCTGAAAATCAAAAAGATTTTCAAGGCTGTCTACAAGGGGCTTCTTCAAGAATTCGGGTCAGAGAAGATGCTCCAGGTTGCAATGAAGACAACGGATTATGCATTTGACGATGCCCTGGTCAAATCATTAACTAGGGAACTACTAACTAAATACTAACTAAATGCAATGAGGTTAGCTCTTCACCTCCCTCCATGACCCAGTTGTCATCACGCCATGCACTTGGCAGTGACGAGGTATGTAATTCTGGGCTTCCAACAACTGGTAGAAAAGAAAAGAAGAGAGGAAGATTCAGCGCTCTCTGTGGACTCAACCCAAAGGTACATATGTCATCAAAATACACATTTTTAAGATAATTTTTATTCATTACGTACAGTATGATGGTAAACACTGATACCCTTTGTGTGCAATTTCTCCTACTGTATAAATGACTGTTTGTTACCCAGTGTACAAAGAAGGACAACAAGGAGAACCACTGCACTCCAACACCTTCCCAGAACCAAACCCCTGCCGTCAGTGAAACAGGTAAGTCAATACACTCAAATGTGTACTGAACATAAAAATATAAACGCAACATGCAACAATTTCAAAGATTTTATTGAGTTACAGTTCATATAAGGAAATCAGTCAATTGAAATACGTTCATTAGGCCCTTATCTATGGATTTCACATGACTGGGAATACAGATATGCATCTGTTCGTCACAGATACCTTGAAAAAAGGTAGGGGAGTGGATCAGAAAACCAGTCAGTATCTGGTGTGATCACCATTTGCCTCATGCAGCGTGACACTTCTCCTTCGCATAGAGTTGATCAGGCTGTTGATTGTGGCCTATGGAATGTTGTCCCACTCTTCAATAGCTGTGTGAAGTTGTTGAATATTGGTGAGAACTGGAACACGCTGTTGTACACGAACATGCTAAATGGGTGACATGTCTGGTGAGTATGCAGGCCTTTCGACATGGGGCCATGCATTATCATGCTGAAACATGAGGTGATGGCGGTGGATGAATGGCACGACAATGGGCCTACGGATCTCGTGATGGTATCTCTGTGCATTCAAATTGCCATTGATAAAATGCAATTGTGTTCGTTGACCGTAGATTATGCCTGCCCACACCATAACCCTACAGCCAACACGACGCCATATACTTGGTCTATGGTTGTGAGGCCGGTTGGACATACTGCCAAATTCTCTAAAACGACATTGAAGGCGGCTTATGGTAAAGAAATAAACATTCAATTCTCTGGCCACAGCTCTGGTGGACATTCCTGCAGTCAGCATGCCAATTGCACGCTCCCTCAAAATAAGTCAACCAGCGTTTTTCCTTGCTCCTATTTTTCTCAGTCTTTGTCCCTGAGACATCTGTGGCATTGTGTGGTGTGACAAAACTGCACATTTTAGCATGGCCTTTTATTGTCCACAGCACGAGTTGCACCTTTGTAATGATCATGCTTTTTAACCCACAAGAGTCTAAGCCCTGTCTAGGCCGAGGGGTTTGTATCGTACTTACTGCTAAAAGTCGATACAAATGCATTGAATAACATATTCACTACATGGAAAGTGTCTGTCCTAAATCTGAGAGATATAACAAAGTTGACGAATATATATATATATATATTTATATGTATAAATATTTTTGCATGTTTTTATCCCCTTCTTTTTGGCACTAAACAGCCTAAGCCCTGGGGGGGGCCTATGTAACACTACTGTGTTAAATAGGCGGATTGAGACTGCTAGGCTACCTGCCGCCCTACATTTGGAAATTATGTAGAATATTACAATTTAAATAATAATAATGCAATACTAATTCTTCACACTAATTAGGGTCAGTTAAAGAAAATGTTATGTTTACATTTTTTCCCCCAGCAATTGTCAATGATCAAGAATTCTGCCGAACAGAGTGTATGCTCCACCAAGAAGAAACCAAGGAAGCGTTCGCTCATTTCCAGGATGTTTTCAGCTATAGGCAAAGCCTTGTCCAGTCCCTTTACTTCCTGCTATAAAAAAAGAGCACCTAATCTATATTTCAAAATAAATATTTGAAATTAACATAATTGCATTAATTCTTCATGTTGAGTGTTTTTCATTATATATTATTGTATGATATAATGTGTAGTAGTAGTAGTAGTAGTAGAAGTTGTATAGTTGACTATATTACTTTTACTTTTAAGATACATAAAAAATAAAAAAAATAGTGTGCACTTCTATGTACAGTTGAAGTCTGATGTTTACATACACCTTAACCAAATACATTTAAACTCACTTTTTCACAATTCCTGACATTTAATCCTAGTAAAAAAATCCCTGTTTTAGGTCAGTTAGAATCATCACTTTATTTTAAGAATGTGAAATGTCACAATAATAGTAGAGAGAATGATTTATATCTGCTTTATTTCTTTCATCACATTCCCAGTGGGTCAGAAGTTTACATACACTCAATTAGTATTTGGTAGCATTGCCTTTAAATTGTTTAACTTGGGTCAAATATTTCGGGTGGACTTCCACAAGCTTCCCACAATACATTGACTGAATTTTGGCCCATTCCTCCTGACAGAGCTGATGTAACTGAGTCAGGTTTGTAGGCCTCCTTGCTCGCACACGCCTTTTCAGTTCTGCCCACAAATTTTCTATAGGATTGAGATCAGGGCTTTGTGATGGCCACTCCAATACCTTGACTTTGTTGTCCTTAAGTCATTTTTCCACAACTTTGGAAGTATACTTGGGGTTATTGTCCATTTGGAATACCCACTTGCGACCAAGCCATAACTTCCTGACTGATGTCTTGAGATGTTGCTTCAATATATCCACATCATTTTTGTGGATATCACATCAAATAAAACTATAAATAATCTTATCTAAGTCCTTTACCATTTTAGGGGGTAAGTCAAGTAAGTGATAACGAGACATAAACCGACCTGGATAACCCTTCAGCTTTGGATAATAATACCTGAACGTATAACGAAATAAATCTCATCAACAAGAGGTTCAATTTGTTCTTTGTTTTCTCAATGGAGTTAAAGTTCAATTCACTCCTTTGTTTTTCATCCTTGCATATAACAATTTCAAGATAAGTAACCTTATCTTTAGATGGGATACCATATACAGTGGGGCAAAAAAAGTATTTAGTCAGCCAACAATTGTGCAAGTTCTCCCACTTAAAAAGATGAGAGAGGCCTGTAAATTTCATCATAGGTACACTTCAACTCTGACAGACAAAATGAGAAAAAAATCCAGAAAATCACATTGTAGGATTTTTAATGAATTTATTTGCAAATTACGGTGGAAAATAAGTATTTGGTCACCTACAAACAAGCAAGATTTCTGGCTCTCACAGACCTGTAACTTCCTTAAGAGGCTCCTCTGTCCTCCACTCGTTACTTGTATTAATGGCACCTGTTTGAACTTGTTATCAGTATAAAAGACACCTGTCGACAACCTCAAACAGTCACACTCCAAACTCCACTATGGCCAAGACCAAAGAGCTGTCAAAGGACACCAGAAACAAAATTGTAGACCAAAGTAACAAAGCCTAACATCAGTAACACACTACGCCGCCAGGGACTCAAATCCTGCAGTGCCAGACGTGTCCCCCTGCTTAAGCTAGTACATGTCCAGGCCCGTCTGAAGTTTGCTTGAGAGCATTTGGATGATCCAGAAGAAGATTGGGAGAAGAAGATTGGGAGAATGGCATATGGTCAGATGAAACCTAAATAGAACT